>NC_135766.1:24795001-25017501 GCF_052425735.1 Oculina patagonica | reverse complement strand
CAGCAGAGCAAACTGGGCACATGAATTGTCCAGTGGGCTCATCCTGTTCAGCTATAATTAACAAAAAAACGATAAATCTCCCATCAGCTATAACAAACAGAAAAGATAAATGCGTTGCAAACGAACGTCACTCGTTTCCAGGATAGAATTCAATTAATGATTTAGTACACTCTTTCTTTATACAAAAACCAAATAATTATAATTAAGAACGTCGAGACTGAAACTTGCCCCAAAATTAAAAATGCATGGGCTAAAATAAGGAGATCCTCATGCTGAGCCAAAATAATGGAAATTAACGCTCCGCCTAATTACCTTCCCTCAATGTCGTTTTCGTGGGGAAAAATGCTAAGGCACCCCAAAGTATACGGGTCTCCCAGTGGGCTCCATGTTTCCTTGTTTCCAAGAAAAAAAAATTTGCGTTAAAAATTTTTTTTTGGTGTTCCCTGTTCCCTAAAATTAGCTTTTGCTCCCTTGTTCCCAGTTGTATTTTCTTTTTGTTCCCATGTCCGCCACACGCTTTACATCTTCAGGTTTCCCTTATATCGACTTATAAATCTCGTCCTGGAAAGATCTTGGCTGGCAACGGTGGCACGATTTTCAAAAAAATATAAAATATTACAATAATAAAAACTGGCCACTTTTAATGCACCTACCTGCTACCTGCAGCGATGGAATAAAAGCAATGAAGACGAAGAATGCCAAATACATGACGGTCATAGGATTCCTTTTTTCTGTTGGAACAAAATACAGGGCTATATTACATTTTTGAGATACACTGTATAAGGTATTTGTTTTTTAATATTATTGAGGCCATCCAAGGGGGGAGCCTTGTTGCGCCTAACCAACGGCTGTAAATGTCGCTGTCGTTTTTCGCAGAGTAGGTAAATACCGCCAAAGCTTCAAGTTTTCGCTGTATGCTTCTACATCTCCTAAACCTGGGTTAAAACCCGGGTTGGAGGGGGGACTCTTCAAATTTTTAGCTACTGTCCTCTGCATTTAAAATTCGTTTTCTGAATTGCCATTCTTTGAACAGCCCGACATCCATTCGATCCGTTGAAATATAAAAGTACTGAAAGCTTCAAAGTAAACGCGAGACCTGCTCAACGAATTTTGCACGAGGCAGTATAGAAAAAAAGTCGGGTTTTTCCCCCTTTTTGTTTTTGCTTGTATTTTTAACTTAATTAATTCAATTTTTTTAAATTGTTTTTATGTAAATAGATCACCTTTTAGATATTTTTTAGAGAGTAACATTTGTGTACTTATAAAGTTTTATCTAATGCAGCCCTTTAGCAGTAATTTTAAAACTTCAATAAAACTATCCATCTATCCAATACTTCATATTTGGAAAACCGAAATTTACTCACACATTTTTATTTTCCCCCTCTGTAGATCCAATTTAATAAATACCTTTACAGACGGCACATCAAACGAAGGGTGGAAGCCAAGCAGCGTTCGAGAGAATACCTTAATTTAAATCTTTTCATTTTAAGCAGCAATTGTTAGAGTGTCTCAATGGGGTTAACCATTAGCCGTAAAACGGCCAAAAATTTAGCCGTTAGGCGTTAAAATTGGAAAATTTTAACCGTTAGCCGTAAAATGTGACCTCTCACGCGAAAACGTTCCTTAGGACTTGCCGTTTTGACACGGATAGCCGCGCGTTTGCCGTTCAGTAGCCGTGTGTACGCAAAGGGATGCCGTTTGAGCCGTGTAAGCTATCCGTGTAACATAAATTAAGGGCCGTTTGAGCCGTGTGGCCGTTCCGTGTAAAAAAAATTGTCAGCCGTTCGAGCCATGTGACCGTTCCGTGTGAAGAAATTGACTAGCCGTTCGAGCCGTGCAGCCGTTCCGTGTGAAGAAATTTACTTGCCGTTCGAGCCGTGTAGCCGTTCCGTGTGAAGAAATTTACTAGCCGTTCGAGCCGTGTAGTCGTTCCGTGTGAAGAAATTTACTAGCCGTTCGAGCCGTGTAGCCGTTCGTGTGAAGAAATTTACTAGCCCTTCAACCGTTCCATGCAAAGAAAACTTTTAGCCGCTCGAGCAGCAAAAGCTATCCGTTTAAAGTTCGTCAGCCCTTGAAGCGGCTCAAGCTACACGCTACACATACAAGAAAGTTGACAGACGTTCAAATGGCATGAGCTTAAAACTGCACCTTAGTAAAATTAATGTGCTGTTTACAAGTACCTCGTTTTAAACAGACACGGGTTTTTTTTTCTGCTCTTGAAATATCTTCGCTTTTATAACAATCGATCATCGATAAAAATTTTATCTATGACTAAAAGCTAAGTTCAATTCAACGACACGCGTAGAAGCATAAAAACGAAAAACTTAGAGAAGAAATCTGCTTGAATGCTTTGACTTTGAAATGATTTCGCAGCGCGGGACAGTTAAACAATGGCGGCCTTCTTTTACTTAATTTTGTGACGCGCGTAGAAACATAAAAGCGAAAAACTAAGAGAAAAAAATCTGCTTGAGTGCTTTGACTTTGAAATGTTTCGCAGCGCAGGACAGTTTAACAATGGCGGACTTCTTTTACTTAATTTTGTGACGCGCGTAGAAGCATAAAAGCGAAAAACTAAGAGAAAAAAATCTGCTTGGAAGCTTTGACTTTGAAATGATTTCGCAGCGCGGGACAGTTAAACAATGGCGGCCTTCTTTTACTTAATTTTGTGACGCGCGTAGAAACATAAAAGCGAAAAACTAAGAGAAAAAATCTGCTTGAGTGCTTTGACTTTGAAATGTTTCGCAGCGCAGGACAGTTTAACAATGGCGGACTTCTTTTACTTAATTTTGTGACGCGCGTAGAAGCATAAAAGCGAAAAACTAAGAGAAAAAAATCTGCTTGGAAGCTTTGACTTTGAAATGATTTCGCAGCGCGGGACAGTCAAACAATGGCGGCCTTCTTTTATTTAATTTTGTTACGCGCGTAGAAGCATAAAAACGAAAAACTAATATAAGAGAAAAAAATCTGCTTGAATGCTTTGACTTTGAAATGATTTCGCAGCGCAGGACAGTTAAGAAAAAAATCTGCTTGGATGCTTTAACTTTGAAATGATTTCTCAGCGCAGGACAGTTAAACAATGGCGGACTTCTTTTACTTAATTACTTAAAAGAAGCCGTTACCTTTCTTGAAGTGAAACGTTAAAATGAGACCCAGAAGAAACGCTTTGTCCAGATGAATGACGAGAGCTTATCTCGAGTACAAGCTATAAGCCTTGTAAAATTATGTATGAGTCATCAGCGTCTGGAAAAACTCCCTTTTCATGCTAAAAAGCTTCAGTTATTGTTCAACGTGGTGCCATTTTGTCTCATGCCTTCAGGTGAACAGTAAACAATATTGTACTCGACTCACGCAAGTTTTATGTGAGAATCAAGTGACTTCAGTACCGTTTTAGGTTGTTATTTATTCTCACTGAAGTAAGCCGCAGTTCTTACCTTTGCGGAAACTTAAAAAAAAACTATTAAATCTTATAACTGGTGAGAGCTTATTCCGCACAAATGCTGTAACCTTGTATAATTAAGTTATTTATTCTCACTGAAGTTGAACACATTATTTATTTACACTCGTTGGCTATTGCCACTTCGAAAGATGCAGTCACCAACACAAGTCAGTTTACCTTTCTAGCAAATTATGGAAAATATTGAAAAACGGAATGTTTATACCCATTTATAACCTGTAACAAAGTCTAACTGTTAAAACTTAGACTTAAAACGATATAAAAGAAGCTTTTACCTTTCCTAAACTGGAACTTTGAAATAAGACCCGAGCAGAAACGCTTTGTCCAGATGAATGATGAGAGCTTATCTCGGATACACGCTATAAACCTTGTAAAATTATGGATGAGCAGGCAGTCTCTGCGAAACACCCTCTCCATACTCAAAAAAAGCTTCAGTTATTGTTCAATGTGGAGCCATTTTGTCTCATGCCTTAAGGTGAACATTAAACAATTAAATTCGACTCACGAATGTTTTATGTGAGAATCAAGTTACTTCAGTGCCATTTTAAATTGTTATTTATTCCCACTTAAGTTGTACATGTTATTTATTTAAACTCGTCAGCTATTACCACTTCAAAAGATGCAGTCGCCAACACAAGTTCTGCATGCAAGATATATTTTCATCATGCACACTTTTTGCTTTCGGCCAAATTTAAATTTGGCAGACGAAATAAGAACACAGTTAGCCCAACGTACGAACACCACTAGCTCAAACAATTGCAAATAGTCGCTTAAACTTAAATTTTCCTCTCACTAAAACATACTCCTCATTCCAGCGTTCTACTGCAAGGATGCGATGACCATGGTCCATATTTGAAGAGGGACCTTTTTCTAGTGTCCTACGCAAACATCCTACGCAGGGATCTTTACTCAATTTTTCTTCCCACTAGAACACGGGGGAGGAACACGCAACGATCCTAAACGGCGTTTATCTAGGAGGTTTCCTATTTTCCAGCCGATGCTGCTTAATGTGAAACCAAAAAACAGTGAGAACTTATCTCGAATAAATTCATTTCATTACCAAAGCGTACTATCAGTGTGCTACGTAAAGGTCTCCGCACACGTGGGAACAAGACGCAGGGACATGACGCAGCAACATACAGCAGCGACAAAATCATGGGTTGATCACACTCAGAGACATGTAGCAGGGACGTGTAGCGGGAACATGTAGCAGCAACAAAATCAGAATGTGCACACACACTAGGGACACTTTGGCACGTGCAACTCGAATTCCTGCAACATTTCGTCCCTGTGACATGTTGCACGAAGTTCCACGAGTTGAATTCCGTGCAACACGTCGCAGGGACAAAACAGCTTTAAAGTTCATTATGCGCGTGCCAAAAACAATCAGCACACACGAGGGGACGGGTCGCTGCGACATGTTCCTGGAACATATCCCCGCTACATTTTCTTGTGCGTGCACACATTGTTATTTTGTTGCTGCTACATGTCCCCGCTCCACGTCCCCTGCCATTTGTTGCTGCGACTTGTCTCTGCGTCTTGTTCCCACGCGTGCGGAGACCTTAAGGGTTTGCATGGTTAGTTCTGTGTATGACGTGCTTTTGCACCAGCACCTTAACAAACGACGCCACTTTCTCGAGCAAAGAAACGTTGGAATGACTTTGTCTTTATACAGAACTAAAGCAAAATTTGAATAACAAGATGCTGTTCGATAAAAAAAAAATCATAAGATCTTCTTTATGAAGATAAGGAGCCGATCTTATAAATATTGACTCACTTTAAAGATTGGGTAAATTTTTTCCCCGATCTTGGTTTCTGTGATTTTCATTGTTTTTCTGTTATTTCTACTTAATTGCCGAAAACATTGGAAAGAATATTTATGCATGCCAATGTACAATCCGTTGTCTGACTGTAAAAATGGAATAAATTTAGATATAATTTTTAGAACGACCTACATGAAATATTCCCTGCTCATTTAAAAAAAACTTTTCTTTCCATTTACAGCCACTCTGTCGTCATTTTTTTTGCTATTTTCAAATCTTTAAGTGATAAGACACAACAATTGCTTTTCACTCACGACAGTTGCGTATGAGAATTAAGTGAGTTTAGTTCAGTTTTCAATGTTAATTTTTCACACTAAAGGCCCATGAAACAAAAACAGTGGGGGTAATGGAATATTTAGTTAACAATATATTTGGTTCGAGAGAGGAGAAAACTAGTACTCACGGAACAAATATTATAACAAAGTTGGGTATTGCAGTGTTCAGCTAATCTAAATAGCTTACAAGTCAATTTTAGCACTCTACCTTGAAAGATTCAGTCAAAAAACCGGTTTTCTACGCAATATACATTTCAATCAATTTTTTTGCCTACAGCCGATGTTCAATTTTCAATAACGGCACAGCAATACAAGCTGTCAAAAGACAACCGAGAATTGAGTCAGCGCGTAAACTACTAGTGGCTGGGTTGTTTTTTTTTTTTAATAAAAGTTTCAGTGGCACTAATTTGAACCACATCTAACATGATTTGTACATATTAAGAACGGCCGACTGTAAGGAGCGAGATCTTTCCGTCAGCGACCCGTTTGGCTAATCGCTCATATTTGGCCCAAAGATACCCTTTGGTAAGACATTTGTAAAAATCATATTTAAAAGTTCCAGCGATTTTTTATTTTTCAGAAAATTACGAAAATTGGAAAACGGGGTCAAATTGCGGTTTTCCTTTCAATCGAATGCCCAAAATAAGTTGCGAGAACGAAGTCCCGGCAAACTCTCAAAAAAACTTCAATTGCCGTCAAACTTCACAAAAAAGCGGAACAAACATTACTTTACATTCTTCAACTGTTAAAATTTAGAAATACGTTGATAATATGATTTTGCAAGCCATTTTATAAACCGCTCTAACGAGCACCCAAAATGGCGGCGAAATATAGGCCATTTTCAACAGCATAAAAATACCCCTGGTACCTAATTTTTCGAAACTTTGAATTTACAGCTTCAAAGTATCATCATTAAACATTCACCATGCCAAGTTTTAAGGTCGAATTCGAAACGCTTCCTGCTGAGAAAATTAAAGATGTCTGGTGTATGTTCAGCTCAAATGACACAAGATTTACGGAGGTTGTCACTTTCAATTTGCCGATTAAACTCTAAAATCAATTTAAACACCATCGATTTGTATTTTAGACCGTAAAAGAAATCCACTTGTATGTAAACAACATGTTTAGAGGTCTTAGAAGGTGGTACAAGTCATTTTAGCCGTAAATTTATAAATCTAGAGTCGTCATTTTGTAGCGGCTTAATGTTACTTTGTCAACAAACGCTGCATGTTGACATTACAAACGCAAGACTATCGAAGCGTTCAAATCTAGCACAATTAGACCGTAAAAGAAATCCACCTGTATGTAAACAACATGTTTAGAGGTCTTAGAAGGCGGTACAAGTCATTTTAGCCGTTAATTTATAAATTTAGAGTCGTCATTTTGTAGCGGCTTAATGTTACTTTGTCAACAAACGCTGCTTGTTGACATTACAAACGCAAGACTATCGAAGCGTTCAAACCTAGCACAATCTATAAAGCTTTTTTAAGAGAGAGAATCTATAAAGCTTTTTTAAAAGAGCTTATTCCGCACAAATGCTGTAACCTTGTATAATTAATTGGTGAGTTGGCAGTCTGTGGACGACTCCCTATCTGCATATTTATTATTATCACTTATTTCAGTCACACTATTCCTTCCAATTTTTACCGCGTTGCATAGCTTTCAAGTAAATATCGCTATTCTCACAGCCTGACTGCTTGCCAATGCACTGTATCAAAAAGAAAACTTAGATTTCAGTCTATCGTCCTTTAATACGAATTAAGGAGTGATGAACAGCCACATAAAAATTAATATTTGCTATCCTTATCTACAAAGTATTTATTATTTTCATTGTTCTATATGTAGCCGATTTTATCCTGATGTTTTGGTCTTTTAAAAAATAAAGATAAGACAACAATGGTCGGTTTAACATTTTTAGTCTTATTTAGATGGCTTCAATGGGTTATTTTATGACTCTTAAACACTGTTTCAATGATACGAGTTTCCATGCAATATACATTTCAATCAATTTTCGCCTCAAGTCAATTTTTAATTGCGACTCACTGATAGCGGGAAAAGCCGTTGAAAGATATCCAAAAATCAGCGCATAAAATGCAAGTAGGCAAGTAGAATCTACCAGAAATTTCAGTGGTACAAATTAGAATCACATCTAGATTTGTACATATTTTAATAGCTGTTAGAACGACACGTTGTTCTTGATTTATGCGCCCCAAAATTCTGCATGTTTTAATTAGAAAGGTGACTGGAAAAAAAATATCAGAACACTTCAAATCCAACCAAAAAATATCTGAAACTAAAACATTTTTTTTTTTTAAATATGGTTAGGGTGAGTACGAAATTGAAATAAATAATGAAACATAGTCTAACTGAATGGATTCGTGTTTTCGTGATGAAGGATGGTCTTAAAACAAATATGAATATGTTTTACTTGTCTCGCCAACCATTTCTAAAAATATATTTATTTTAACTTATTAAATATAAAAGTTAAAGTTTTTATATAAGCACCATCAGTAAAACTGCTTACGTTTATAACTGCATGAAGCTGAACTTGGAGCTGACGCCGCTCAAAGAATGCCAGCAATTACGGACAGTTTCCTCCTTGCAAACACCACTTCTTTAGTCGAACGGCCTTGCAAAACCTCTGTCTTCATACACTGAGTACGATGCAAAGTTTGACTAACTACGGTCTGCTCGAGAAAACCATCCGTATTGAGAGGCTAAAAATGGACGATCTTCTCCTTAAAGATGTGGAGAAGATACTTTGACTGAAATCCATTGAAAGATCGACTTATTTTATATTCTGCTGTTCATGCTAGCTTCTAAAAGGTCCCAGTTTACCTTTACTGGCAAATTACAGAAAATTAAAAACACCAGAATGTTTATACCAATAAATAACCTGTAACATATTCCGACTGTTAAAAGTAAGACTTCATACAATTTAAAAGAAGCCGTTACCTTTCTTGAAGTGAAACGTTAAAATTGTCCAGATGAATGACGAGAGCTTATCTCGAGTACAAGCTATAAGCCTTGTAAATTATGTATGAGTCGGCAGCGTCTGGAAAAACCCCCTTTTCATGCTAAAAAGCTTCAGTTATTGTTCAATGTGGTGCCATTTTGTCTCATGCCTTCAGGTGAACAGTAAACAATATTGTACTCGACTCACGCAAGTTTTATGTGAGAATCAAGTGACTTCAGTACCGTTTTAAGTTGTTATTTATTCTCACTGAAGTAAGCCGCAGTTCTTACCTTTGCGGAAACTTAAAAAAAAACTATTAAATCTTATAACTGGTGAGAGCTTATTCCGCACAAATGCAGTAACCTTGTATAATTAATTGGTGAGTTGGCAGTCTGTGGACGACTCCCTATCTGCATATTTATTATTATAATTATTATTATATTATTCAGTCACACTATTCCTTCCAATTTTTACCGCTGAAAATTGCATTACTATTAACCACTCCAACTCATTCAGTGACAAAGATGGAATCTTCAGACTCGGTTTCTGATCCACATTCTGACGTGCTGCTGCCTTCATCTGCATATTCTTGTGTTGCGCTTGCTTGATGTACTTTGTTGGCTGAAGCACTGGGGGCACGCTTCTTTTCCTGGCATTTCATTTTTTAAACATGTCCCTGTTTGCCACACTTAAGACAAGTCTTGCCAGAAGCTGGACATTTGGATCTATCGTAAGGGTGATTGGTGCCACAAAACTTGCACGGGACCCTAGGGCTCATTTTGTCTTGATGACCTTGTTTTGATTTCTTTCCATGACCACGACGATTGTGCTTTGGTTTTTTGTCTGCTACATGGACAATATTTTGAGAGCCAGGTACTGCATCTTTTAACTGGTCTTTGTGAATTCTTGACAGTTCACTTGCTCTAAGGGCTTCTATGCATCTTGTTAAACCAGGGACTGGGCGTTCCCTAAGCAGCCTGTCCCGAGTGCATGAATCTCGAGTGCCAATTACTAATCTATCGCGGATTAAGCTTTCACATAAACGGTCAAACTCACATGGTTCTGCCAGCTGACGAAGTCTCACAACATACTGATCGATAGTCTCATGTTCAGCTTGATTGGCAAATCCAAACTTAACCCTTTCAAACAACAAATGTTTCTGTGGCATAAAATGGTCGCCTAAAGCAGTCAGAATCTTTTCCGGATCTTTCTTATCCTCAACGGTTAGGGTAGTAAGACTATTCATCACTTTGACACACTCCATTCCCATCACACTACACAGTGCACCAGCCTGTACTTCCTTCGGCTTTTTGTTTAATTCGGTAGCGGTGACATAATATTGCCATGATTGCCGAAATAATTTCCAATTGGTAGAGACATCATCCTTTACAACCATAGGTTGCGGTGGCGGAATAGTGTAAACTGACATGATAAATGGAAAGCTTTGTACTCACAGTTCCGACACTTTCGAAACCAAAATCCAATATGGCGGCTTCGGAGTTTCCACGTGCTCGATGCGAATACTGCAACAACGAACCAACTTGCGATGAAATATTTCTCTCCTGACACTCCTTTACTGGTAATGAGCGTGTTTCTTTGCTCTGTTCACTTCTGACACCATGTTTGAGGCTATGAAATCTCGAAGAGTGGAGGCGACTGACCATAAAACACACACACTAGAACGAAGCCATGCGTTTAATGACGACCGCCAAGGATCATGGGAGACCCTTGCAAAGTACTTCATATAACAACAGTTAACAATTGTTCTCTTCTCACGCTTGTTTAACTGCGCTGCGCAGTTCTTGCTCTGCACGTCCTTTTTTTTTAACTGCGCTGCGCAGTTCTTGCTCTGCACGTCCTTTTTTTTCTCAGTGACCAGACTGATGCCCCCGCTCGGCCAGGCTGGGGTCACGCAAGGTTTAAAAGCTAGAAAACACTTACTAATGGGAAATTTTCAAATGCTTTGGTCTTAATAAGCATGTTTAGCGTGAGATGTCCGATTTTGAAGCGTTTTATTCAAACAAAATTCTAAATTTTCATGCGTCGAAAGAAAAATATATTTCAGCAGGCCAGAATCTGTGAATAAATACCATTACGTTGGTGTTAAAGAATGTGCTGATCGGCTAGACCTCGAGTCACGTAATTTTTCAAAGCTATTATCAGCAGCTACCTTTCAAATCTTTGCGAATCCATTAATCTTTACTTACAAAATTCAGTGTGAAGTATTTTGAAGCGTTTGAATCAAAGAAAATACTAAAATTTCACGCTTTAAAAAAATTACGCTTTAGCGGGCAATAATTTACATTTATTTACATTACGTTTGTGTCCTGGAATGTGCTGGCGTTAGCAAATTTTTACTTTCACAAGGCACTGATCGGCAAGAATCACGCAATGCTCTGAAAGCTTTAAATCTGCTACAAACGAAAACTAAACAAATCCTCTGGTCTAAACTTAGCATGTTAAGTGTGCAATGTTCGACTTTTTAGCGTTATTTATTTTTGGAGCTGTGTCATCTAGAAGATTTCTGAAATCTGATGGAAAACCACTGAGACAAACATGCCCTGACTTGCAAGGGTTACGTCATTGGTAAATTAATTCCCCGGGGAATTCCCATTCAGCAAAACACAGGCCGGGTCTAGTGTTCTTCTCAAATTTGATTTAATTGTTAGCTCCAATATTCCATTTTCGGAGCTGGTTATTCAATCTTTAAACTGTAATTCAATACAACACTGGATGCTGATTTAAAAGATTTTTTGTCTCACGGATCAGGATCGTGGCATTTAAATTTGGCCACCATTAGCATATAAGAAAAATATTTAATTTCGGATGGAACTAGTCAACCATGAAATGTCACGCAAGGTGTTTTCTTACCA
The DNA here is from genome assembly GCF_052425735.1 of Oculina patagonica. NCBI lineage: Eukaryota > Metazoa > Cnidaria > Anthozoa > Scleractinia > Oculinidae > Oculina > Oculina patagonica. The sequence goes on along the minus strand of NC_135766.1, from coordinate 25,006,120 downwards.
TCTTGTTTGTCAATCGCAACATTGTTCGACGCAGGTAAAGGGGATAGGGGGGGGGGTGCATTTTTTGTTCCCCCCACATGGCTCCCCTAAAGTGCTCACGAGACCAGCGCAGTTGTAAGCTCTAAGAGCTCTTGTTGCATATGCCCGGGCATATGGTAAGGTGACTTGTGTTATTTTTTTAGCCTTTACTTATTCACAGTAAAGCGATCGAAGCAACTTAAATCAAGGGTGCGCACACAATACTTCTTGCTACATATTTGTCGTGAAACGGTGCTGTTTCAAAAAATAAAGATAAGACAACAAAGGTCGGTTTAACATTTTTAGTCTTATTTAGATGGCTTCAATGGGTTATTTTATGACTCTTAAACACTGTTTCAATGATACGAGTTTCCATGCAATATACATTTCAATCAATTTTCGCCTCAAGTCAATTTTTAATTGCGACTCACTGATAGCGGGAAAAGCCGTTGAAAGATAATTTAATATGTTAACCGTAACAAATTGGTCAGTTAATTGAAATAAAACGGACGAGATCACTTCATCGTCCCAGAATGGTCCTAAGACCAAAAAAATATGTTTTTTAATAATAGAATTTATTTTTTTAACCTTTAAAGACAATGGATCAGGAAATTAATTTTTAACTTCTGTTAACCGTTATGAAAATAAATTACCCGTTAGCCGTAGAAAAGTTAAAATTTTAAACGTTAACCGTAAAAGCCACCATCCCATTGAGCCCTTTTTGTTAGATTTGTTTATCGTGATTGCCTGATCGCAGGTGAGCTCTGAGTTAAAAACACCACGAGCCGAGAGCTTCTTAATTTATCGCCACATTGAGCTTGAACAGGCGCGTAGGAGGGGGGGTTCGAAGGGTTCGAACGAACCCCCTTTGGAGGTCAATAATGGAGGACTGAAAACACAAACTGTTGATTTTCAGCTTTTAGCAAATAGTGGGGGAATGGAAAACAAACTTTGAGTGTTGCAGCTTTTAAATTACCCTTCAAGAAAACGCTAAAAGTATCGGGAAAGTATTAAATTGTTAGGAAAATATATCCTAGTGACCTAGTATTATATGCAGTCAAAATAATCCCATCGTTGAAAAAACATTTCCTTAACAGGCTTTCGGTATTTGATAAATGGAGTATCAAGACGATTGGCGGGGATTACAATTTCGGGGGACCAAGGTGATACGTGTATTTAGTGCATATTGACGCTTTGACGCCGCTTTTAGTACATTGACGGTGGAGCCGGGGGGGTGGGGGCTTAACCTTAATTTTTACCCTGAGATGCCTTTGCAGCACATGTCAAGCTTTTGTAAAACGTTTCGTTTACTAAGCCGGTATGTATGTATGAATGTATCAAGTTAACAAAACAGCGGAAATATTGTTGTTATGACTAAAAATACCTGTTATTTTACACTCCATTGAGTTTGAAATATTGACGTACACAATGCTGAAAATAGCATTTCCGGGCCTCTAGATTTCAAAATATTCTAGGGAGACATGCCCCCAGACCCCCTAGAGGCTCGCGCCTTCGGCGCTCGTATTAAATAACCCCCCTTAATAAATGTTCCTGCCAATACGAACACCCTTTCAAAACCCTCAGCTACGCGCCTGTTGAATCATGAATTTTAATACGGACTCAATACAAAAGAATTATCGACAGCTTTGATAGTTTGAAATCCGTCAGTTAATTTGGATTCACTTAGCTAGACTTTCCTCAGAGACTGTAATATGGCCTTATGCGTCTCCCAGTGCAACTGAGTCCTCGAATGTTCTCACTATCTTCTGTTGCTTGTCGAAAGTACTGATGATTCATGCTTTGTAATTTAGAGAAGAGTTCGCGACACTATTTAGCACACTACACGCCCGCGTGGTCATAAATGATTTTGCCATTTGCTGTGATGGCGGTTATCGGATCGAGCATGCTTTTAAACTCTATGGGCGATGTTTGCAAGAATAGGCTAACCTATAAGGAGGCCTAAAAGTAGTCCATCGAGTTTTATAGCCTGCTCCAATAACCGCCATCAGAGCAAATGGCATAATTACGAAATTATTTGTAACCACCTGGGCGTTTAGTGTGCTAAATAGTGTCGCGAACTCTTCTCCAAATTACAAAGCATGAATCTTAAATAACACAAACATCTCAGAGCGTTGAAAAAGAGTAAGATAACACGACCTTTATATGCAAGAGAAGCAATAATGAAGCTCAAACCAATGTGATTTTTTCGAGGTGTTGCTCCGGTCCCTTCTCAGTAGTGCTACGCGCCGGATTCATTTCGGCGGCTGCACCCTCGCTGCCAACAATCTGCAGGAATTTACGTTTTGTGAGCAAGTACACTTTTGAATTTTTGTAATGCTTTCAACGTTGCCGACATGCGTAAGCTAAGGAAAGTTAGCACAATTTTAAAATAACTTCAAAGAAATATTTTCATACCTTAGTTTTCCAGCCGAAATGTCCAAAATTGAAAGGGATGTTCGCTCTTCAGGTGTCACAAGAAGGGAGTGATCAAAAATCTCTGCACTATTGAATTTTCAAGAGATTTTTCACATGATTTCTTTCACCAATTTTGGGCATTTTTAACCAATTGTAAGTGTTTGTCCTATCTGTCAATATAATAGGATTTACACCTCACTAGCTGCGCCCTGGGGGAGGGTGGGGGGATACCTAAGAGCAATTGTTCTTTTTGTAATCAAGCCAAAATAACGTATGCAACTCAAAACCCGTTTTAATATTTAAAAGCTGCACCTACTCTTTCTATAATAAATTTTCCCGTTATAACTTGAACTGAAAACACAGTTAACACAGTTTTGGTAACATAAACACGTTGTTCCAGTATCCGTGCCTTTCTATAAAACCACAAAACATTAATTAAGTGAATATATGATAAGTGGTGACTTAGCTCAGTGGTTAATGCGTCCAACCGGTATTCTGGAAGGTCATGGGTTCGACTCCCGTTGGGGAACTCGGAAAATCTTTTTTCCGAGCATTTGACTTGCGACCACTTCTCTACTTATTTTCAACATTAATTAAGTTGTTTTGAAGTCATGCTTCGCAAGTTATACTGAACAAAGCATGATCCTCTCCTCTTCTATGGAATTTTGAAACAAAACTGCTCACACTATCTCAGAATTTTACAATTTAATTCCGAGCAAACTTCTTGTAGACTCGGATGTAGACATAACTCTCGTTTGCTTGTGTGGGTTGCGCAAGACTACCGAAAATGCATAATGAACAACTAATCTTTAAGTTGTCACACTTCGTGGAGGGGGGCGGGGGGGGGGGGGCGGTCTGAACCTCCCGCATCCCGTGCCTTTGACTCCCGCTTCCCGTATTTTTTACTCCCGCCTTCCGCCCCATTCCATAGCCGCTCTTTTCTCTTAGTCCCATATCTATTGCGAAATATAACGAAATTATGCGAAATTTTACTCGTTTTCTCCCGGTTCCCATCACCTTAGGAATCCCGCTTCCCGCCCTCCCTTCTCCCACTTCCCACCCCTTTTCTCCCGGGCTGTTGCCCCCCCTGTCCCCCTCCACTACTTCGCTATCCTTATCAGCAGAAGAGCGAGAAAGACGAATCGCCCAAAGAGTTCTTCAATCCAGTGATCAACCCAATAGAAAGCTAAACTGGCTGGCTAGTCGAAGCAATTTCAATTGCTAAATATTTTCAAGTGTATTCACACAATATGAGACGTTTGATTGTCTTTCAAAAGAACAGAATGTACAAAAGTAAAATAAAACATATTGAAGTATAAAGGCTGATATGATAGCTACCAAACATACCCCAGTTTCCATTGGTGATATAATTTATACTTTCGCTTACGAATAGCAATTCTTTTCCGTTTATTCAGATAAGTATTTGTTTAGAGTACGCGTGAGCTAGTTAAATCACATAAAACCACAAAACAAGAGTTGTTTTGAAGTCATGCTTCGCAAGTCATACTGAACAAAGCAATGATCATGACGAAATGATATTTCTTTTCTCAGTTATCAGAAGTTGTTGCCTATTTATGTAAGTACTAAGTAAAGACCTGTTAAAACCACAGGGAACCCAAACGCTGTATTAGTTATTCATAATCTTAAAATAAAAATGTCCTTATTTACCTGCGTTCCTGAGTTTTTTTAACCGGTTTTGGGGGCGATTTGAATCAGAGCGAATTTACGGGTGGTTTATGTTGCGAGTTTTAAACGGTAATCGATCGATATATCTGTCGCAATGTCAATACGACGCGCCTCAATTATGTCTCAAGTTTTACTTTAACTGTTATTATTAACTATTAACTCCCCTCGCAGGAGAGAAGAGACCATTAAATTGAAACACAAAACTCCCCGCGAGGAGAGTTAATAGTTAATGGTGTTAGTAACTTGGGTTAATAACAATTGAAACTTGAGGCGCGTCGTATTCACATTGCGACAGATCGATTACCGTTTAAAACTTGCAACGTAAACCGCTTTCGCTCTGATTCAAATCGCCCCCAAAACCGGTAAAAAAAAAAAACACAGGAACGCAGGTAAATAAGAATATTTTTATTTTAAGATTATGAATAACTAATACAGCGTTTGGGTTCCCTGTGGTTAAAACCAGAGAACAAAGCATCCAGTTGAATTATTGCTCGAGTAGTAAGTAAGCTGATTTCCCAACAAAGAATACTTTTTCATTGGATTAAGAATTTTGTTAATTGACAGTGATTTCATGGATATAGTGTGATTGAGCCATTAAAAGGAATCAATTTTGCATTTAAAAAACATGACACGAACAGTTTAACTGACGGACAGGAAAAACTCTGTACAGGCTGTAAAAGTTCTTTGAGAAAGGCCTTTACCTGGGAACAAGGGAACACTCACTGGCTGCTGGGAGCCGAAATCTATTACGACGAGAGAATATCCCCTAGACAATAATTCACACAGAACTTGGTTCCAACGCAGGGTTTCGTACCATGACTATACATTGAGTACTGCACAAGCAGGAGCCCAGCTTATCAAACAAACGAGACTGCAAGTGGGTTAAGACACCATGGAAGTGTCGTTAAATGAACACTCCTCTTTTGTATAATAAATGGATGCTTCGCAGAGCATAAAGGCTAATTTACACGCTACCATTTGTCGTGCCACGACAAAATGCGCACGCTTGACAGAACATCTACACAACGCGCACGAATAAATTATAGGAGGAAGACTGGAAACGAATATGATGACCAAAAATGACTTGATGCATGGGGCATGGGGTATAACCTCTTAGTCTTTATCCTTTGGCCGGTTTAAAAGAATGCAACAGACATTAAGTCTTTTTACATAAACTGATTTTTCTTTTTAGCAAAGTACTTTCTTCCAGAGGACGGGAACTCTATGGGCAGCGGGAGGCTTGAGGCGAGGGCCGGAAGCGGGATTCTCGAGGTGGTGGGAAACGGGAGAAAAATCGTTTCGCAACATTTCAGTATATTTTGTAATAGAAATAGTACAAAGAGGCAGAACTCACTAAGGAAGCGAAGAGATGCGAGAAGTCCCCTCCCCTCTGTTATTCCTTTATTCTTGGTTTTCACGTGACGTCATCAAAATTCTAAAAACCCAGAATGGCAAGAAACCCTGAGTTTTTATCCTTCACTGGCTATTAGACGACCTTAATATATATCTTGTTGAAGGTTTTAAGAATGCCGGTCTCTAAGAATCAGACAATTTCTCGATTTTTGCGGCAACAGTGGGAAATTCGATTTCTTTCATATTTTAATGTTAGATAGGCTAGGGTATAACTTAAATCACTGTATAGTTTTATCGGTAAAATATCCTTTTATTTTAAAGAAAAATGCAGATAACGAAAATCCGTTAAAATCGTTATTTGAGGCGCTAAATTATTCATGATTTTTGCACGAGTTTGAAAGCCTCGCGTGCAAAAACAAATCACTCTACCGTCTTTTAAACACTCAAACCATAGTTAGCAATCTCTAAACATCTACTGAAATGATTTTGGGAAATATTGCGTTGTTCTTTGTAGACAAAATAATTTTATTTCGAAGGCATACAATTCACTGCCGTAAAAGTACTTGGTAAATAAAATTAATTTTCACCATGTGCGAAACCTTCAAATCGTTTAAGCTTCTTGTGGTTGAATGTTAGAAGAATGGTGTATAAATCCCTGTAAAAATTTCTCCGGGCAAATGATTAAAAGCGACGTGAGATCTTTTCGAATTCGGTTAAATATGCAAATATTTGACCTTCCGCGGTCAACTTTGAAGTTACGGGTCAGAAATAATTTTTGTTCCGTGCACAAGTCTTAACCCATTTAAGACCAAATTAAGCATATGAAAAAAATATGTAATTTTCTAACCTTTATCTGCTGTAAAAGGTAGGTTCGAAGGCCATTTTAGCATGATTACGGCTCTTATCATTCGTCGCATCTGAGCTTCGTTTCAAGTCTGCACCGAGCCAACTGTCAACGTGCAACATACTCAGTGGTCTAAAACCAACGAATCTTTCATCAACTTTCGGCGCATATCGTCACTAGTGCATCTTCTTCGACGGCTTTGTCATTTCTTAAGTATTGTTTGGTTTATAGTCCACAAATATAATACATCTGATCGCTGCTAAAATGACACAATAATGTTCACGCTTATCTTTGCAGTGCACGAAGTCACGTATCCGTTTGTTCGTCACGCAAGTCATGGGGATTTAGCAGGTGGCGGGGGGAGGGAGGGTGGAGTAGGGCGTAATTTGTCGTGAAAAGCTCGACTGAACGATCCTTTATTATAAACTAGACTTAACGAATTCCTAGGTAAAATGAACGATACTCTTTGCTACAGTTATAATAAAATACGTAAAAAAGAAATTCGGTATAACGAAACTTCGATTCGTAACAGTGAACACATTTTTGCGTGTCTCTTAATTAACATTCGATATACAACCTTAACCCATATATCAAGGTTCAACTGTTCATAATCTTGCCTTGGAACACATACAGGACTGATTTAAGAAAAAGAAAACGTGTATTAGAATAGTTTTGGTTTTCTTTGCTTGCGTTATCTATTCTTTACCCTGAACCGCGAATTTATCACTGGTTACATGATAACGCTTTTAATATTCTTAGTTACAAGAGCTTTTCGGGGCCTTACCAAAATCGTAGAACAAACACCACAGTTGAATAGCTTGTCCAAGGTTATAACAGCATGCCAATAATTGGTTAATCGACTAGGCATGGCTAACCATGGCTTATGTGCTAATTGCTGCTGGTAGGAGTTCAGTTCTCTACGGGTAGGTGGTGCGCCCAACAGAATACGGTGCTCTTTGTGACTAAAGGGATGAGCAAAATCAGCTCACCTTAACTGATAAATATCAGTCGGAAATGTTAAAAAATGCGCTGTATTTAAAATGATGGGCAACACTTAGGAACTGGTAATTTTTACTTTTTTGGTTGGAGAAGGGGGAGTGGGGTGGGGGGAAGCGCGTCGGAGGAGATTAGTATAAAAGGAGCCCGTATTCTGATATCTCTGAGTGACAGTTATACCTTTATTAATATATAATACATTAACTAATCATTATGGTGCAAACTGGAAACAGTGGTCTCGGCTCAAATTTTATACGCACTTCCATCCTCCACTTATCTTATTTTGAAAACAAATAAGTAGCGCATCCACCCAGCAATCCCTCACGAAACATATGGAGGGGCACTCCCATAAATTTCGAATAGGGTTTAAGGGTAAAGAAAGCGAACATTGATACCCCTTTTAAGGCCCAAAACCGAAAAATAACAATCTATTCAAGGGGAAGAATAGCGTTCCGTGCCGACACAAATAACGGCTAACCGCACACGGCAAAACACAAATCTTTATAAAATCGCTTTACTAATACTTGAACAAAAAGTTCAGTTTTAAGATACCTTTTTTTCGTTTAGCTGGGCGTTTATTTTAGCTGATAGAATTTAGGTACCCTATCTAAGGATCACACCCGGAACACATTGCCAAAATGATACCCTACTTATGGACCGAGAACCTCAAAAAATATTCCCTATCCCGGAGTTTTCAGAGCAACTCTCACCCGGACGCTCACACTTTACGACCTGATACTGGGTTCAAACCATTTACTTCTTTACTATATTAAGACTGTATAACGAAGTTTTTAAGAGCTGCCTTAGGTAACACCAAACAAATAGCTAGCTTCTGAAGTTTGGTTTTTCACGGGAAAGAGTCATGTTAGAGTTAACTAAATTTATACTGGGACTTGTGACTGCTGATGTCCTTCTCACACGACAATAGAGGAACGATTTCAGTGTGACGCTTTCGATCTTTAGAATCAAAACCGCAAACTCCACGAACAAGGGCCTTAAAAGAACAACAACCTTCCATTTCCAGTGAAATAAACTGAACTTTGAAAAAATTGTTCATGCGCTGCCTTTAAGCAAACAGACGGTGCCAATAACTAGCACGACCAAGGTTTTGTTTACTTAGGAAGCCACTAAATTAAATTTGGCGATTTTTTCACACGCCGAATTGCCATAGCAATTTGCTTAGCATAGAGTTTTAGCACTAAGTTGTTTTAACATGTTTTAATTTCGTTTGAACTTCAAATTAGTTATTGTTGAATTTAGACATCATGAATTCGACAGTATGTTCAAAACGGCACCCCAAGAAAGTACTTTGTTACAGGTTGACGAATGACCACCCGAAGGCACAGGTCACCCAGATTTCCGTAGGGCGAAAAAAATGGCGATGCAATGTTTTTATTAAGTTGCCACTCGAGCACGAAAAAAAAAATCAAATATTTTCGTTACTTCTATCATTAACCATTTATACAGGACATGCGATATTTGGTTAGGTATCTTTGTGAAAAAAAAAAAAAAAAAACTTTGCAAACCAACCAACCAAGAACCCCCCGGCCCCCACCCCCCTCACCCCCCAAAAAACATAGACGCGAGTTTTTCTCTTCGTTTTCGGTTCTACAGTAAAAAAGGGAATAACTACTTAAAAACTCTACCTGTTTTGTAAAGATTTATATCCCCCTTCCACCCCTGGTATTACAACCAAGCCCGCGCAAGCAACCGAACTGTTTGCGAACAGTTGCATTACACTGTACCAAACGCTTATCACCTGACAGTACGTGTGCTTTATCTTGTCTGCCTAAAGATATCACTGTACTTGTTGTTGTTGTTGTTGTTGCTGGCTAGAGTACGTACTTGTCATAAAGTATTAAATCAAGCATTTCCGCATATTCAACCTTTCCCACACCCACCTACCACCCCCTAAAAAAATGTCCATGACACAGTATTGCGTGACGAACAGACGGCTCATTGCAAGATGGGACTGTAAGCTACTGTGAGTCTACTGTAAGCGCCGACATCATGCCGTTTAGCGATCAGATGTTATTTTTTTGTGTACTATTAACGAGGCAATACTAACAATCGGCTATGCCGTCGAAGAAGATGCAGTGGTGATGAGAAGCGCCGAAAGTTGATCACAGATTGGATTTCGACCACTAAATATGTTGACAGTTGGCGGGGTGAATAGGACATACTTACACAAACGAAGCTCAAATTACTACGGATGCTTAGAGTCGGAATCGTGCTTAAAAGGCCTTCGGACCTGCTTTTTACAGCAGATTAAGGTTAGAACATTTCATAATGTTTTTGTGTGTGATTATTTTGACCCAAAATGGGTTAAGACTTGTGAACGGATTGAAATATTCATGTCATTCATGTCTGACCCGTAACTTCAAAGTTGACCGCGGAAGGTCAAATATTTGCATATTTAAACGAATTCAAAAAGCTCTCACGTCGCTTTTAATCATTTGCCCGGAGAAATTTTTACAGGGATTTATACACCATTCTTCTAACATTCAACCACCAGAAGCTTAAACGATTTGAAGGTTTCGCACATGGTGAAAATTAATTTTATTTACCAAGTACTTTTACGGCAGTGAATTGTATGCCTTCGAAATAAAATTATTTTGTCTACAAAGAACAACGCAATATTTCCCAAAATCATTTCAGTAGATGTTTAGAGATTGCTAACTATGGTTTGAGTGTTTAAAAGACGGTAGAGTGATTTGTTTTTGCACGCGAGGCTCTCAAACTCGTGCAAAAATCATGAATAATTTAGCGCCTCAAATGACGATTTTAACGGATTTTCGTTATTTGCATTTTTCTTTAAAATAAAAGGATATTCCATCGAAAGAACTATACAGTGATTTAAGTTATACCCTAGCCTATCTAACATTAAAAGTATGAAAGAAATCGAAGTTCCATCCTCTTGCCACAAAATGTTGGATTCTAAGCGACCGGCATTCTTAAGCTCGATAGCATTCGCCGTCTTTAAGATAGAGCATTTTGAATTTCGGAGTTTCACGCCACACGAGGCAAAGTTGGCCGCCAGAAGGCTGTCACGTTTTTCAAAAAAAAAATGCCTCATCCTGCGATTTTTAACAATCTGAACAGTTGAGGTTGCGAGAAGTGTTTATGTGAATGTTTACTTTGTCATGATGGTTATCTGAGCGCTTTTTGTAGCAGAATTTAATGCCAGATGTTTCCATTGATTTCCGGCCGCCATGTTGGAGCCAAGCAGTTGGACTCCAACATGGCGTTTCCATACTGTGCTCTCTAAATTTGCGTGAAGCATTTTGACGGATAACTCGAGTACGGAATAACGTACAGACCTGAAACTTGGACAAGTACTTTATGTATTAGTTTTTTACAACCTGTAATATTCTTGATTTTTTTGACCTGATAGTTTTGGATTTATTTTTTTCCCGGCGTGACAGTGAAAACCACCTATAGACAGTCTAGAACTTAACAGCAAAGAACCATGAGCTATAGGATAAGTGGAGTTTTTTCTAAGTTAAAGGCCCATATCTCACCAATAAAGTATTTTCTTTACTACTCTGTTTACTACTTTGGTTGTTCGATCGCAACACATGGGTAACCAGGCTTTTTATTCAACCGAGAAGACCTGGATGCTAAACTAATTTGCATTTGGAGTGCCCCTGGCCATTCCCCGAAAAAAAAGCACCATTTCATGCCTTTGGGGGTAGGTATACCTACATGTGGAGCACTAAGCTAATTTGCATTTGGGACTATGTGTATAATACCATGGGTAGGAAGATAATCCCTTCTTTCGTGTGAAGCTCGTAAGATCCAAAGGTGGCCATTTTCCTTATAAGGAATGTAAAGGTGGCCCACCTGGGGGTTATACATAGGAAACCATTCATTCACACAGGGAGTGGGATGAGGTGAACATGGGTTTCCCCGAAGTCGTTGGAGTCTTGCTTAATTAAATGGTTGAATTTTGCGACTATGAATTGGAGTTAAGAACTATTAACATCACCTTTGAAGTAAATTGAAATAATACGGGCTTGCCCGCTCTTACTACTTTTTTTTTATTTTACTGTCATAATCTTAAGATAATCTGAGAAGTAGTGAGTGGAGAAAATAAAGTTTTATCGGCTACATTCCAGAAACAGTAGTGGATTCTCCGACGATAATAAATTGCACGCCGCATGTAAATAATTGTATTATTTATACGAGTCGAAAACATTAAACAAAGAAGCGCTCTTACAAGCTTAAATTCGTCAAGAAACCTGCATAAAAACTAACTCACCCTATGCGGACACTTTTCTTATTTATTTTATTTCAAAAACTTAGTCGTAAAAGCCGATTTTTCGAAGCGTAAATATTCACAACAACAATTAGTGAATAGATTTGAATATTCATATTTGTAAGTTGTGACCACACAAACACACGCATAGAGTTCAACGCCTGTGTTTTCCCGTTCATGCTGCACCGGTAAAAAGTCACTCGTTGCTTGTTTAGGCAATTTAAGACAACTCCAGCTTACTCCATAGCGAAAGCCTTCAAAAATAACGACAACGACCACAAAACTATCCGAAATTTACATTTTTTTTCACCGTTGAGTTGCGAACACCTCCAAAATAAACCAAAATTCATTTCCGGTTGCCAAACCTTTCTTCGTCCATGTGGGGAAAGGCTCAAGTTTGTCGCCTTTTTCATACCTCACTAGGGGATTGAGAGTGCTCGTTGATCTTACGCGCTCAACACGAAATTAAAAAACAATACCCATTGTTTGTTCGGTTTAGTGATTGGCCAAAAACCAAAATCTCCTAGCAACAGTAAAAGTTTTTCCTACCCAGTGTTTTTATTATTCGCCGTAACACCAAATGCAAATTAGTTTAGCATCCAGGTCTTCTCGGTTAAATAAAAGCCTGGTTACCCATGTGTTGCGATCGAACAACCAAAGTAGTAAAACAGAGCAGTAAAGAAGAGACTTTAGTGATATTGGCTTTTAATTTAGAAAAAACTCCACTTATCCTATAGCTCATGAAAGAACTGAAGAGTAATTGCATGATTTGCATTCTTTATTCATTAGAAACTAACGATAAAGGCAAAATGTTTTACACACAAAAACAAAAACAGCCATCGTCCATCAAAAGCCGTGCGTTTGCTTGATTCATCTTCATTTAAGCTATGATACAAAGAAAAACAATACATTTTAATTTATGAGTTGACTTTGTTGGATATTATAATTAATTAAAGCTCGTTTAATAAAGTTAGTGATGGCATAACAAGAAGATAGCCCAGAATAATTATAAATATTGTTTTACTATCAACAGCTTCAATTTTTTTCTTAAGCGGAAGTTAAATTTAAATTATAAGTAGGCTAAAAACATCCGGCTTTTGCGAACAATCCAATCAAGCAGTGGAACTACACGAAACTCGGTGGCCGGGATATTGGGAGACGAAACAATTTGGAAAGTGTATTACTCGAAATAGGAGACGTTTCTTAAAACAGGGAAACTTACAACAATATTACCTTCCCATGCATGTCGGCGTTGAATTAATTGACGCACTATTGAGTGGGGGTGGGGAGGGGGGGGGGGGGGGTAATTGAGCATATGAAATAAGACCAGTTTATTTACTGTTCATTTCCCCGATCATTATATTTTTAAGCATGCTTAAGTCAATCAGAATACCTGAAGCGGGGAACTCGGCTTTGCAGCCACTTGTGTCGCACATGACCATTGCACAGTTTCCGCGTTGTTCACAATCATCTTTTGTCTGAGTGTAATACTCTCTGCTGCGACAATCGCGTATTCTAAACTTCATAAAAGAAGATGCGGTGCTGACTGTCAGAGAACACACGGGGTCCGCTACCAGGCAGGGCTCGTTTTCAATGTTACCTTCGCATTTACTGTCTGCGTTCTTCCCCCCAGCAGAGCAAACTGGGCACATGAATTGTCCAGTGGGCTCCTGTTCAGCTGTAATGAACATAAAAGATAAATGGCAAACAACGATAAATGCGTTGCAAATGAACGTCACTCATTTCCAGGATAGAACTCAATTAATGATTTAGTGTTAAGCACACTCTTTCTTTATAAATACCATTTTTATAATTAAGAACTAACGTTGAGGCTAAGACTCCCCCAAAATTTAAAATGCATGGGCTAAAATAAGGACATCCTCAGCTTAGTTTTACGCGTTCTTAAATAAGGCGCAATCAAAGACTGTCATAAGGAGTGGATTTTAGTAATTTAGCCTGGAAAGGTGAAGATAGCCACGGGGTGATCATTCTATACGTAGAAAAAAAACTATTTTTACGTCTATTGATTTTTTCAATATAAATGTAGATGTGACAAAAATACCTGAATTTGCCAACTCAGCATAGCAACCGGATTGATCGCACATTGCCATAGTACAGGCCGCTGGATTACTATCACAATAATCTTTTAAATCGTTATAATCCTCCCTGCTGTAACAATAGCGTTCATATGTCTGAGTCTTCCATTTAGTATTCGTAATCCGTCCCAGCACACACACCGGCTCGTCCCAGTCCTCGCACTCCTCATTCTCGATGTTGTCGTCACAAGCTTTGAGCGAATTGCCTTGACAACTTGGGCAGCTGAATGGCCCATCGCCCCATTCTGCAAATGAACATAGGTGTTATACGAAATGGTTTTAGGTGGCTCAAAATAGTTTCCTGCCGTTTTCAGCACCTCAACTTTGACGGATCAATACTACGACTCTCTTTCCGTTGACGCAACAGTTATCGTATCAAACAGATGCCCAATCATTGCCGAACAAGTTGTGCTTATTTTCTTGTCATTACAAGTTACTATAGCAACGGTATAGTTTGTTAAAAACACCTTTAGCTCAAAAACGAGATCGGTGACCCACTTTTTTATTATTGGATTGTAATCAACAGCTTAGGATGCAACTTTCTGGAAACTTTTTTAAAAATCTGTACATGGGGTTCAGAGCCACCTTAAATTTATAGATAGATTGATGAAGGATCAATTCTTTATCTATAGTAACAACGGACAGCTCGCGTTCTTACCTTTGTCGTTTAGTCCAAAGCTAGAAGTAGTAAGGACAGCGAACACAAAAATCCCCAAATACATCATCGTCTTGTCAAAGGTCCTGATAAAATTAAAAACAAAAATACGTTACAAGATTAATGTGACGGTGCGGACACTCGAACTATGTAACTAGATTTTGTTGAACTGTAACTATTCGTTAAATATTAGTAATATTTGGCGATTGCACCAGAGCGAAGCTTCTTCTGAAAAGGTGGTAGAGGGATGTCGAGAAGTGGTGGTTTTCAAGGAAGTCATCGAAATTTTAAAATCTTAACTGCCAATCCTACAAAACTATTATTCTTTTTACATATTCTAGACATAAAGAACATTAAACCCTAAGCAAATGTTGATGCCGATTCAGTGCTTCGTTTAGGAGATCAAGCAATTTGAATTTTTTTATGTCCTGGAAAAAGTGTTTCTTAAATGTCACAAAAACGAATATTTTTATCGCATTTTTTAACTCAGCTTTCAGACTGAAGCAGAAATTATTTGACAAGATGTTAGCTCGCATTTTTATGATCGCGGTAAGTTTAAGTGTGATTATTTTAGTTACCAATTCGGAAGTTTTAGCTTCGGTTATTTGAAAACAGACCCAAACACTGGCTGTTACGCTGATAATCCCAAGGATAACATTTGGAAGCGTTTTAAAAATGCTTCTCTGAATATTTGCCGCGTTTTCGTTTTCTTCAGAACCTCGATCCAACCTTGAAGCGCGCATGAATCAAATACTTCAGCGTTTTCGCGAAAGTTTATTAATCATTTCCTATGGCTGCCAGGCAGAAACTTTATCGACGCCGAAATTGCAGAAAAGAACAAAAGAGTTCTTGAAAAACGTGAAAAGAATACTAATTAATTTGCTGCGAGAGGGCTAAAAGCAATTTAAATGGTTTAGCCGGTCTTTTGTTGGCTTAAAGCTTGGCTTCAGCTAATTACACCAGATGTACCGGTAATCTATTAGATTATGGCCCTTGCATGGTTAAATGGTTTTTGCTGCATTGCAGTGGAGTTCCGATCACTCGAACCACTCTTTCAACAGTGTTTGTAAACGCTTAAGTAAATCGTTCAGAATATTTGCATGTAGTTCAATATAATTCATGCACAGTCTTGTTAGTTTATAATTATTACTAAAACACTTTTGTATCCTAAAGGACTTTATTCAAGCAATCTTGCTCTCACAAACCAGTTGACTATACAACTTTTGCTGAAATTAACCGTCAGATCTTAGAGTTATTTCCAGATTTTCTATTTGCATGCATGCTTTTGCATTTCTGAGCCGAAATAAGCTTAAGCGCTTAATTATTTTGGCGGGAATCTTACTCTACGATCCTAAACATAACTATACTATCTCAGGTTCAGAACCGAAATGAATTTAAGCGCCAGCTATTTGTAAAGCAAAAAGGAAACGCTCGCTCTAAAACAATAATTTGCTGGCAGAGCTGTCTTTAAGTATCGTGAGAGAGAATGAAAGAATCAAACATTTCGTGGAGACGGATCGACATCTTCTTTTCAGTCGCATTGCGCATAGTGTTTAAATACTAACGGGCGTTATTAGAAGCATAACTTAAGTGTTACAGTCTTACCTCCGTTAGAGTTAGCTTATAGTTGCCTTTAAACTCCGCCGGTCAAACTAAACGTCTAGATAAAAGTTCCTTCTCGCCTAGTTCCTTGCCTGGTTCAAAGCACTTTCAAATGCAACTCACACACCTTTTCTGTTGCTTGAAAGCGTCATACCGAAATTAGATTCCTTTAATTGACCAATCACGGCAGAATTTTTATTCCTGGGAGATCGCTATTGCGTCCCAAACAAAGACAACGCGTTGCCATTTATTATATTTTTGTTCAAGTGTATTTATTCCCGCAGGACAACTGAGTTGTTTGCGGTAGTGATAAAATGTGAGGATGATGAACTTAAATCGCGTCATTTGGCAGGCACTCGAGATGCATATGGATGTGCGCGGTTTTCGCTAAAGAAATGAACATTTTTTTGCATTGTTTACCTCATTTAAAACAATGGTGCTAATGTTAAGAGGAGTGGTCATAAGCCGCGCAGGCCGCGCTTGTTGTCTTGTTTGGGACTCAATCTCAGAGCGATCTCCCAGGAATAAAATGTCTGCCATGATTGGCCAATTAAAGGAATCTAATTTCGGTATGACGCTTTTTAGCAGTGTGAGTTGCATTTGAAAGTGCCTTTGACTTTAATGAAGTTTTTCTTTTGAATTTGCAGACGTTCAGTAATCCCCTTGCTTTGATGTAGGAATTAAAGAGAAAACAATTTATCTTGTACAGTAAAAAAGAGCATTCCCATTAGACTAAGACATAAAAATGAATATGCTAGTTTTAAGAACATCAAATTTCCAAGGGGCAACTATCAGACCGATAGTTCCGAGACAGAAACACTCTATTGTCTTTATGATTCGAGTTATCGGAGTTTCGAGAAGTCCAGGGTTCGATAAATCGGGATTCCTCTTGGCAATGCAGTAATAGCCATTTGATTATGCAAAAGCCCTCATTTTCTCTTGGCAAAAGCAAATCTTTTTCTTTTCAAAACCTGAGGTAATTAGCTGAAGGCCAAGCTTACAGATTACAAAAGGCCGGCGAAACCAGTCAAAACTCTTTTAGCTCTCGTCGCCAAAATTGCAGAAAAGAACAAAGAAAGTGAAAAGAAATTTGCTACGAGAAAGTTAAAAGCGTTTTGAATGGTTTTCGGTCGGCCTTTTGTAGTTTTTTAATTAGTTCGGCTTCAGGTAAGAGACTGGTCAATAAGTACAGGGGGGTGGGGTGGGCCGGAGCAGAAAGGGGGTGGGTCATCAGTTTTTGAGCCCTCGAAAAGGGGTGGATTATGTTATTTTGATCTACACGTAGGGGGTGGGTCATCTTATTTATTCACTAATTTTTAACTGTTAAAGTTCCAAGAAAAGTTGTATTCATCAGTATATAAAATTGATAAATTTCTCCATGTAAGCAGTTTTAAACGAATTTCTGGCGATTTTAAAAGGCCCAAATATAAAAATTTCCCGGGGGAGCATGCCCCCTGACCCCCCTAGATGGCCTGTAATCATATCATCAGTTTTACCTGACTCTCTTTAACCTGTATAGATTCACGCTGGGTTTAAGGCCTTTTAATACCAGTTAACTCTTTTCTCAAACAATTTGCAAATATGAATGATGGACAGTGGTTGTATTTTATGTTATTAATTTCTGTATAAAAATATGAACTCTTCAATAATTGATTATGAATTAATATCATATACTGATTCATTTTTTTGCATATGTTTGTGTCTAAATTTCCCCATTGCCTTATGTGGAAAACTTACAAAAGGCTAGTATGAGAAGTGATAAATTCATCCTTTTTTGGTGTGCTAATAAATTAAAAAAGACGTACATGGAACAGCAGTGTCCATCAGGGAAAATGTCTATGTAGGGAATTTCACTTTAAAAGCTGAAGCGATCGAGCAAATGACCTTTCGGGGAAATTATTAGGGTCGCCCTACCTACCTCTAGAAACGAGGCAATTCATTAGTTCTTCAAACAATAGGTAACAGGTGACAACAATGCCCCTAGTTCTGAATAGAGATGTTTCGCATAAGCCCACTTCATATGCTAATGATCCGCTACTAGTGGATTTAGCAGAAATACCCAGGAGACTACCCTTTCCTTTGTTTAAAGGACGTGAACAGAACTTTGTTGGGCAGATTGTTAAATTGTCGTTTAAAAAAAAAAAAGCAACCTAGGTGGTCCTAGGTGGTTTCGGCCAGTCGTTGTACAAGTCGTTGCAGAGGCACGTTGTGCCTGATTCAGACTCTATTTAAACCGAGTTCCCGCAAAAGTAAAGTTGAGTGAACATAAAAAAGCGTAAGATGTTTTGAAAGTATTTTTCATCAAAAGTTAACCTTGACTCCTGTGGGAATATGACAAAGAATTCGAAAATAAAGATGAGTTTGTGTGAGGTAACACGAAACATGGATGTCAGCGCATACATACACGGTTCGAAAGAATTTTTTTTATCAAAGACTGCGAGTCATGGCCGAGCCGTTAGTTGTTATTGTTGCTGCTTTTCTTTTTCGCCCGTCGCATTTCTGCGCAAAATAGAGCGCTTTCATTTTAATTGACAAGAAAATGATTGTCTTGAACAAAAACAACGGCTTGTGCGTGTTCCTTTGCAATCAAAACTAGTCTCCTGGGTAATTCTACTAAATCCACTAATAGTAGATGATTAGCATATGGAGCGGTCTTATGCGAAACATCTCTAATAACAATAGAGGTAGTATTTACAGCGGGCGAATGAAAAAAGAGATTCCACCCCGGCGGCATGCATGCCAACACAGAGAACAGGGACGAAATCACCGAAATAAACTCCCGGACCCTTTGACCTTGTGAACAATCAAATCAATTAGTTCCAGTCATCTCATTTTAAAAATGTTCTCACAACAGTCAAGTAATTAGCACCTTTTCATAGAGTTTCTTTTAAGAAGAGTTCTGCTTGGATACCCTTCTTGATCAAAGATTCGTCAATTATTGCTCCAAAAATAAGAAATATTTACTTAAATGTCACGACTGCAGAAAATAAAGTTATTAGAACACGGCCCGTATCGCCATTACCTATGGAAGGAGGGTACTAGCTAGTGGCCAGTAGACGGACATGAGTCACTTCAAAACACACTCAGGTACATCTTTGTTAACGCCGCATTTTTGTTCTTTTCAAAATCATTTATTCCTACAGGACAATTATTAATAAGTTGTTTGCGATCGTGATATATATAATATAAAATGTGAGGATGATGAACCAAAAGCGCGTCATTTGGCAGGCGGATGCATATGGACGTGCGCGGTTTTCGCCAAGGAAATGAACATTTTGCTTCGTTGTTATCATTCAAAACATTGCCGCTAATGTTAAGAGGAGTAGTCATAAGCCGCGCTTGTTGTCTTTGTTTGGGACGCAATAGCGATCTCCCAGGAATAAAATATCTACCGGTGATTGGTTAATTTTGCCTTTATTGTTGAAATCTCAATGATGAATAAAGAATGCATGCACAATGGAAATACTCTTTCGTTCATTGTACATTGTTATTCTAGAGCTTTTACAGTCGAACCTTAGCATGTAAACAAAGTGCGGCCTGTTGAATTTAAGTTTACGCTAATTTTATCAAGACTTGAACTTGTTGAGGCGTAGAAATTAAGAAAAGGAATCAACGAAGCAAAATTGTGTTATTTTAACGTTAAGAAAGTCGCATGTTGCTTGTATTGCTGAGAGTAATTACTTCTATCAAAACTGCGGCTGTTATACCCGATGAAAAGATGAAAAATACCAGTCAAGGCAAATCCATTTAATGGATATTTCATTGTTTTTATAGTTGTAATTAGGTGTCCCCAATTAGTATGAGGGTTTTCCATACAACAGATGATTTACATCAGTTAAACAAAGTTATTCACTCATTATAATCCTTTTTTTATTCACCACAAGACGCAATTGCAACGCATTGACATTTTTTTCTTCTGAATGTTCCTTCTGGAATGTTCGAGAAAAAGTCTCTTGCCGAAACTGTCACCCACGCGGAAAACATGGGGGTGGGGTGGGAGACACTTGGCCGGATCTCCTTATTTACAAGTGCATCGCTCTTTCGTTTTCCCGCTCTTTTTCGCTCCATAATCGAAGAATCCCAGCAGTAAAAGGAACGGCGTGCAGGCAGTCTAACACAGAGAACAGGGATGGTATAAGCGAAATAAACTCCCGGGCCCTTTGATCCTGGGAATAATTAATTCAATTAGTTCCATGAAAATATTTTCTCAAAACAATGGTTGCAAGGGATTAGCAGCTTTTCATAGAGTTCCTTTTTTGAAGAGTTCTGCTTGGATGCCCTTCTTGATCAAAGATTCTTCAATTATTGCTCCAAAATAAGAAACAGTTACTTAAATGTCACGACTGCAGAAAATTCAGTTATTAGAACACGGCCCTTGTCGTAATTACCTATGGAAAGAGGACTTAGCTAGTTGGCAGTAGACGGACTTGAGTCAGTTCAAAACACGCTCGAGCTCAGGTTCATCTTTGTTAACGCCGCATTTTTGTTCTTTTCAAAATCATTTATTCCTACAGGACAATTATCGATAAGTTGTTTGGGATCGTGATATATATAATATAAAATGTGAAGATGATTAACTAAAAGCGCGTCATTTGGCAGGCAGATGCATATGGATATGCGTGGTTTTCGCTAAAGAAATGAGCATTTTTGCTCTGTCGACCTCATTTAAAACAATAACGCTAATGTTAAGAGGAGTGGTCATAAGCCGCGCTTGTTGTCTTTGTTTGGGACGCAATAGCGATCTCCCAGGAATAAAATATCTACTGTGATTGGTTAATTAAAGGAATCTAATTTCGATTTGAAGCTTTTAAGCAACAGAAAAGGTGTGTGAGTTGCATTTGAAAGTGCTCTGAACCAGGCGAGGAGGAACTTTTAACTATACGCTAAGTGTAACTGGCGGAGTTCAAAGACACCACAGCTTATAATCTGACTCTAACGGAGGTAAGAGTGTGTTATGCTTCCTGTAACGATTATTACTATTCATTTACTATGCGTAATACGACTGAGAGGAACATGTCGATCCGTCTGCAAGAAATGTTTGATTCTTTCATCCTCTCTTACGATACTTAAAGACAGCTCTGCCAGCAAATTATTGTTTTAGGGCGGGCGATTTCCTTTGGCCTTAGAAATAGCTCGCGCTTAAATTCATTTCGGTTCTGAATAATATAGGTGCCATATGTTCAGTTTACGAGCCTAAAGTAAGATTCCCGCCAAAATAATCAAGCGCTCGTTACTACTTTTCATTTACTATGCGCAATGCGACTGAAAAGAAAATGTCGATCAGACTGCAAGAAATTCTTGATTCTTTCATCCTCTCTTACGATACTTAAAGACCGCTCTTCCAGCAAATTATTAGCGATGTCTTTTGGCTTACAAATAGCTCGCGCTTAAATTCGTTTCGGTTCTGAACAATATAGTTTTGTTTAGGGTCGTAAAGTAAGATTCCCGCCAAAATAATCAAGCGCTTATTTCTGATCACAAATGCAAAAGCATGCATGCAAATAGAAAATCTGGAAATAACTCTAAGATCTGACGGTTAATTTCAGCCAAAGTTGTATAGTCAACTGGTTTGTGAGAGCAAGATTGGGAGCGATTTTACAATACCGGGCCACTTATTTACTTATCTCTGAACGCTTTAAGAACGAAGCATAGTAGAAAGAAAAGGAACCATTCAAATTCAATGAGATGCAAATTAGTGGCCCGGTATTCTACAGTTTAGCCCAAGATTGCGTGAATAAAGTCCTTCAGGATACAAAAGTGTTTTAGTAAAAATTATAAACTAACAAGACTGTGCGTGAAATCATATTGTACAGTACGTGCAAATATTCTGAACGATATTTACTTAAGCGTTTACAAACACTCTTGAAAGAGTGGTTCGAGTTATCGGAATTCCACTGCAATGAAGCAACAACTATTTAACCATGCAAAAGCGAATATTGCTATTTTCAAAACATATATGTAATTAGCTGAACTTTGCTTTTAGCTCTCCGCCGCAGCAAATTAATTAGTATTCTTTTCACGTTTTTCAAGAACTCTTTTGTTCTTTTCTGCAATTTCGGCGTCGATGAAGTTTCTGTCTGGCAGCCATAGGAAATGATTCATAAAATTTCGCGAAAACGGTGAAGTATTTGATTCATGCGCGCTCCAAGGTTGGATCGAGGTTTTGAAGAAAACGGAAACGCGGCAAATATTCAGAGAAGCATTTTTAAAACGCTTCCAAATGTTACGGCCTTGGGATTATCAGCGAAGCAGCGTTTGGGTCTGTTTTCAAATAACAGAAGCTAAAACTTCCGAATCAGTAACTAAAATAATCACACTTAAACTTCCGCGATCACAAAAATGCGAGCTAACATCTTGTCAAACAATTTCTGTTGTTTATACTTTAAAACAGTTCTGCTTCGATGGCCAAATAAAGTCATAAAGGAAATTTTTCTTGTTTTAATTTTTGATTACAATCAATAAAAATTATTAGTCATTTTACATGAAATAATAAAACATCACGTCTTAGAAGTAAAAAAAAAAATGCGATAAAAATATTCGTTTTGTGACATTTAAGAAACACTTTTTCCAGGACATAAGAAATTTCAAATTGCTTGATCTGGACTAAACGAAGCACTGAATTGGCAACAACATTTGCATAGGGTTTTACGTTCTTTATGTTTGTGACATGTAAAAAGAATAATAGCTTTATTTTGTAGGGTTGACAGTTTAGATTTTAAAAGTTTGATAACGTCCGTGAAAACCACCAATTTTCGACATCCCACTGCCGGTTCCTCAGAAGGAGCTTCGCTCTTGTGCAATCACCAAATATTACCAATATTTAACGAATATATAGTTACAGTGATTACAGTTCAACTTAATTAACTTTATCTTCAACCTGAAGATTTCAGTTCTAATTCAACAAGTAAATTACTTTTAAGGAATACAAATGAAATAAAATAAGTATAATATTACAAAATCAATAATAAAAATAATAATACAATCAAAAGGAGGATTCATCGTTTGTTAAAGATTTGTAACGTGTCAAAAAGTCATTAATATAAATTGAACTAATGGTAATAATGTTTTCATCGCATGGTTCGAGTGTCCGCACCGTAACATTAATCTTGTAACGTATTTTTGTTTTTAATTTCATCAGGACTTTTGACAAGACGATGATGTATTTGGGGATTTTTGTATTCGCTGTCCTTACTGCTTCTGGCCTTGGGCAAGGTTTATACGAAGGTAAAAGTAAAATTAATCGGCATTATAAGTAATGGCCTCGACAAAGCTGTCGAATGTGTCAAGGAGGCAGCGTGGCCTAATGGTTAGAGGCGCTGAACTTGTAATCCACCACTGGGTGGATTTGTCTTCGGTGGCCCCGAATTCAACTCAACCACGCTTTGTACATAGCCAACTGGTCAGCATCCTGCCTGTAGGGGGTGGGGTGGGACCCCAGGGGGGGGGGGGGGTACTCGGGATTTCAAGTGACAGGGATGAAGGATATTTTTGGGTTTGAAATTTTCGATTTTGGGATTTTTTGGGGTAGAAAATTTGGCAAGTATATTTTTGTGATTCAAGTAGGGTATGTTTTTGATTTAAGCAGGGAAGATTCATAGTAGTGCCTTGGCTGTGTAGTTCTGCGAATAAAGTACAAACAAACGTGTTTTGCTAGTGATTTTTTAGAGGTCAATTTTGGGTCTTGATTTTTGCTCCCATTCGATCATCCCCGTCATTTGATATCCCGAGTACACGCCTGGGGGTGGGACGGGCAGGGACGCCTGTACCTTTTGTTATGTACCGTGTCTACGATCGACTGTCAACTATCAGTTAGTTTGAAATTGATACACTGTTCTTTTAATAAAAAAAATATAAGTGAGTTTCTTATTAGAGGTAATAGTTATTTTCATATTCCGTCCACAGATGAGGGATTTAAGTGCCCAGTCTGTACCGCCCGAGGAAATAACGCCAAAGCGGATTGTGACGAGAATATCGTGCTACAAGATTGTAACCGACAGAATCCAATATGCGAGTTAACCAAGTATTCATTTGGAAGGATCGTTCGTCAGTGCTCTGACATCGACGCTTACAAAACTTCTCTGTCCAACTGCGAAAAATACAAAAACTGTGAGAAGGCAATGTGCGAGGAGTCGGGCTGCATGGCCGAGTTTACTGCAGGTACAGAAGTTATATCATTAGCTCCTATTTTATTTTAGAAAGTCACGCAATCTTTCTTGTTGTACTTCAGAAATATTCCGGTAAACACTGTTACTAAGTATCTGGATAATATTAATAAGATAAGTTGTTTCTCCCGAGAGGGAAAAGTGTTAGATAAGAAATTACCTTCATGTACATATTAATTTTGTTTCGCAAGTGATACACGAGGGGTATTTTAAGGACCCTAGTCAGCCACGCCTTTGTTTTTGTTTACATGTGAGAATTTCGGTATTATGTCTCAAGGAAAGAGCTCATTGTGAAACTGGTAAAAGTGATTAAACAGACTTCAAGTGCAATAAGATTTCGCTTCGCCATACAGTTTTCATAACTTCAATGGTATCGAAAATGGTGGAGGCTGACTAGGATCCTTTACCTTCAACTGATAAATTTCACTCCTAACAAACAAACGAATGATAGAATACTTACCCGGTAGTTAAAAATAATCACCAATAATTTTCAAAATTCATTTGTGACAGTTTAAGACCTCAGCAAAGCAAACGCACAGGGTGGACTAGGATTTCTTTTCAACATGCGAAATGTCCGAATTTAAAGATGGCAGAGAAAATGATGGAGACTGACTAGGATCCTTTAAGTAAAGCAAAGGCCGAGAAAACCTACAAGATATCTGTATGACAAGAACGAAGCAAACAAAAATAAACAACAGCACATAAATTTAACGTTAAAGAAATCTTTCTTTTATTAGAATTTGACAAAAGTAGTTGCTCATGGATGTTTGATCAGTTCAATCCCTGTATAGGGGAGCAGGGATGGCGCAGTGGTGAGAGCGCTCGCCTCCCACCAATGTGGCCCGGGTTCGATTCCGGCCCGGTGCCTATGTGGGTTGAGTTTGTTGTTGGTTCTCGCCTTGCTCCGGGGTTTTTCTCCGGGTCCCCGGTTTTCCTCCCTCCTGAAAACCAACACTTCCAATTCCAATTCGACCTGGACAGGGCCCGCATGAACCAGCTAGCGCTGATGTGGCTTCCTCTCTAAAAAGTAATTTTTTTTATTATTTATTATTTCAAAGGATTATTTGCTCTGTTTAATGTCGGAACTTTTAATTGAAAGTTATCCTCTAGCATGGGGGCCTTGACGTGGCACGAAAACAACTTTTAATAATAACAATAATAATAATAATAATAATAATAATAATAATAATAATAAAATAATAATAATAATAATAATTATAATAATAATAATAACAAACTTTATTGAGTACTTTTCATACAAACTTGAATCTCAGGTGTATCTTGCTAAAAAGAGAATATACAAAATTTGTTTTTTTACAAGTTTTTCCCATGAGATAATTTCAGTTAACATGTCAATAGCCTAAACCTACATAATAACACTCTGAAAGCTTTTACATGCTCTAAGCTTCTTTGTACACAAGTTATAATATAAAAAATTGAGGTGAATTATTTACAAAACATATAAATTTTTACATACCCTTGCCCATAAAACCCAATTCTCGTTTATATCATTATTATTTCATATAAAAATTCTATTCACATCATTCTCTCTTTATATATAATAAATTATCATAATAATTGAATAATAAAATTCCAGTAAAAAAATGAATATCAATAATAATAATAATAATAATAATTATGGTTTATTGTAGAGTACCCACCAAACAGAGGTTCTTCATCTACAATATCTAGAATAAAAAATTATACTATAAAAAATCAATTTAAAAAAAAGATAAAATAAAAAACAATCAAAAATATAAATTACAATTCCATAATAAAAACAAAAACTCATGCCAATAAAAAAAGGTTAAAAATAACATTTCATGCTGCAACCGTTATATCAGTTTTAATGTTATACCATTGGAGTGAGTTGTAAGAGGGTACAAAGGTCAATGAAGCCCATCTCTGTTGTTTGTCCGTAGATAAACCAATGGAGTGTCCATATTGTACTGGCGAAGGAGAAAATGCCCTAGAAGAATGCGATAAGAACATCACTTATAAGGCTTGCAAGGAACCTAATATGGTGTGTGGAGTGGCTGTGGTGAAATCGGAAGTTGCACGTGGATGTATAACTGTGGATCGAGTCGACTGGTTCATTAAAGTTTGCCGTAAACCTAGAGCTCCCAAGCCTTGTAATATGGGAATTTGCGAGGAATCCCGCTGCATGGCTAAACTTCGTGTTACAGGTATTGTATTTCCTTGTTATGACAATGATGATGATAACGATAACAAAAATTGAAAATGATAATGATAATGATAGTACTTGTCCAAAGCTTGGAAAAGCTTCAGTTTATTAGTTGGTTTTAATTTAAGATTTTTTTTTAAGTTCTATTAAAATGTCACAGCCCGCTATTTTCTCGCATTTGTCCTCGACCGTTGAATGTGGAAAAAGAATCCGAGAGAGAACTGGACGCCAGTAACAAGTAAGATTTGCAAGGGGTGGGTGCGGGGAGCGAAAAACATAGAGAGGTTGTAAACGGTTAAGAGTCGTGTAAAATTATATTTCACATCAGGAGGGTATGGTCCGGGGGGACTCTCATATGAAAGAAGCCGGAAAGCTCGTCCTCTCGCTTAGGAGTATAAATTTCGGATTTTGTATCTCGCTTAGGTGTTCTGGGCAAAATGGCATTATTTTAAACCGTCAGGGTCTCGTTTAGGGTTGAATTGCACACATAGAAACTGATTAAAACTGCTGGAGCGATCTGTGGTCATAGCTTAAAATATAAAAATGGTTTAAACAGATCTAAAAATATAAAAAGGATACTCTAAATTTTCGATCGCCTTCTGCGGTCTTCTTCAGAGAATGATGGATTTTGCAAGGTTCGCAGAATTCTAATAAGTTGCATTGACGTTATTGTTCGTTTCCCTCCTGGGGAGCAACTAGCGATGCGTAAACTCTTGGGAAGGGCGCTCTTTCGTTTATAGTGTTCTTGTCGAGGAAATAATGTAAAGACTCCAGATCTTTTGTTCTTCTGCTTACAACTTGGGCAGCAGCTGCCTTCCTGGACACCACAACACCGTTAATGAGGATGGTGGATCGGGTGGGTGTATCCGCCACTCGGCAGTTTGACTTCCATTCACACCCCACGCCAGGGCTGTCGTGCCTTGGCCGGCTGTGCATTCCTCCCCGTGCAGACACGAGCACGCGTAATACTAAGCTACGGTATCCCGGGCTTCATCAGTCAGCTGGCGATCACAACAACCCCCCCCAGGGTCCGAGGCATCACGTCCATCCCGTATTGGGGCGGAGCGCGTTCGCGGATTGGCCGGCTGCAGCGTCCGTCGCGTTAGGTTCTTCACGCCCGACGACCGATGGCGGTTGCGTGTCAGTGCTGCAGGACATGCTCTTGCATCGGGGGAGCGGCTGGAATCGCGGGGCCGAACACAGCCGGACACGGATCCCCGCGACATCATCGTCGGCCAGACATCATCCAGTCCTTCTGTGGCGCGCCTGTTTCTGAGTCTCATCTCCTCGGCACTCGGGCGCCCTCCCGGTTCGCATCGCTGTTGCTCCCAGGGGTCAACGACATCGTCATGCACTTGGGCCGCATCATCTTCCGCCGCAGAGGTGATCGGGTCCTTGTTTGGTGTTCTCGGGGCGGCTGCGCCAGATTGGTCTCTTTTGGTTCTTCTCAATTCCGAGGCTCCCCCCTCGCCGCCCGCTCCGCTGAAACGCCATTTTTTGGGACGGGACGGCGTCCCGTCTCCTCCCCGCCCTTTTGTGGGGCCCCCTCCCCCCGAGGGGCGTCGTCTTTTCTTGATAGATTCTAGATGGTATTCCTATTCTACTAATTAAAATTTCGCGCGTACTATCTCGCGAAATTCGGGAGTACTAATTTTCGCATTGCAAGAAAAATTAGAGCAAAAGTGTATTAAATTTAGCGATTTTGTCAGTGTTTTATGGGTCAGTCGTCATAGAACAAGAAACTACTGAAAATATACTAAGATCTGGCTCAATGTAACTACAACTGAAGCAGCCTACAAACGGAAATTTTGGTAACTGTACTAAAGAACTTTGGCCGATTTACAAGCTGAAGAAAACAGTAATCAGAGGAAGGGTGCTGGTCGAAAACAAGACGGAAGGTATTTTCAAGGGTTGGTAGTTGCAGTTCCCACATTAAATATTTTTATTGTTTTGGTATATAATATGGTATTAATTTTCGCGTGATTAAATTTCGCGCAATGTTTATTTTCGCGCGTATGAAATTTCGCGATAATTTTGAAATCGCGAAAATTTGTACTCGCGAAAAGATGTAGAGGCAATATACCCCTCGACTTGTCCCAAACTTGATCTTTTCTTTTGAGAAAGAGAATTGAGACTCCGAGGAGGCATCCCAGAAAGAACACGAGACGACGAAATCCCTGAAATTTAGCTTTAGATTTGTGAGACGCGCATTTTTTGTAGGGTCATTCGCTACCCCTACTTTAGTCAAAGTTGCTTCTTTCTCGTTGGAACACTCTTAGCTCCCAGTCCCTCCTTTAACCGCTCTGTGCTGCATTGTTCAAATGTCGTTTTAGGCAGTGGTGAACAGTAATCAAAGAAAGATAAACTAAATTACCTTTGAACCTGTTTTTCCACATACAAGAAACCCCCAGCCGACCACTTGAGGTGTTTCGGAAAATAAAGTTGCAAACCAGTATGAAGCAGTTGTTAGCTGGATACATAATGATTGTTTTTATAATATATTTTAATTATTTCATGCGCTTTAACATGGCCTCTGGCTCGGAAGGGGCAACCTCACGCGCCATGAAATCAGTAAAAATTGCAATTGATAGCTGAGAGTCATGACACAGAGATACATGATTCAGACGTGTGTTTAGGTATGTTAATAATATTGACCTGAATGGATGAAATCGCATTAAACGTAGACAGCAAGTGAGGCTAGAGGCATTTACTGCTAGAGACATCATGACTTTTAAAATAATAAGCGTACAAAAAAAAAAAAAATAAAAAAAAAAAAAAAAAAAAAAAAAAAAAAAAAAAAAAAAAAAAAAAAAAAAAAAAAAAAAAAAAAAAAAAAAAAAAAAATATATGAAAAAAAAAAAAAATAAAATTCATCAATGTAACCAGTTAGTAGTTGGAGATACCGTTATAAGTAAGAAGTATTTTAATAATGTCTGCCGGTTTTTTTTTTAGAATGTCCTTACTGTGAAAGTTATACAACCCTGGAAGACTGTGACAGAAATATTGACACTGAAAAATGTAAGCAGCCGGATGCCAGGTGCTTCGTCAGGAAACAGGTTTACGGCTCTACACCGTTCTTCATGCGAGGTTGTATGGATGAGGAAACTTCAAGCCGGACCACCTATGACTGCACCCAGGGCGTGTTTAAAGACGTTTGCCAATTTGGAATCTGTCAGAAAAATGGATGCCTCGCATCTTTTAAAAACTGAGTTGAAGTTTATTGGGCACATCGTCAGGTACATAATGTTCCATAAAAAGCCGTTTATATGTGCGATCATATACATAACTTGTTTCCTCACGATGGAATGAGTATACCGTAAAATTCCGGTTATAAGCCCTGGGCTTATACAACTTCGTAAGGGGTTTTGGGTGGGCCTATAAACGAAGGGGCTTATATCCGGGAGGGCTTATAAGCGGAATGAAAAAAACGCTACGAAACGAGCCACGGGAGTGTTGATCGAAATACGTTTTTAGGTTCAATACTGTCATAAACAACGGCATTGAGACCGGTTCGGTACTTATATCCGGCAGAGGGGGGGGGGGGGGGCTTATAATCGGATGTATTTTTTTGTTTCCAGGTAGATGGGCCTATAACCGGGGGATGGGCTTATAAGCGGGGGGGCTTATAACCGGAGTTTTACGGTATCTTCAAATTCCGAGACTAGTGAGTTATAAACGAGTAACGAGGACTTTTATGAAGTCAAATTCTTTTGTCCGTAGTGAAAAGTAAATAAAAGTTTTCGTGTTTAATTTTGATGCTTAAAAACTAAAGTTCAACATCATCATTATTAAAGGTCTTAAACTCGTCCAAACACTAAAGGAAACCATTTGGGCAAAGCGTTTCCTTCCTGAGCCCGCAAAATATCCGAAAAAAACTTCTGAAATAATTGCACACTGTTAAAAAAAAGAACATAAATGACCTCAGACTTTGTGACGTCATGCATTTCATCTCATGCGTTGTTTGTTATGGCTATCATATTTGGGAATTGGACAGAAAAAAGAGGCACGGCGAAGTTTCCTCAAATGGAACAACATAAATTATCTCAAAGCATGAATTACCCTCACCGCCACCCCCCCAAACTCCTACCACAAAGACAAAAATAACAACATTTTAACGCCTATCTCCTCCCCCCATTACTGTAATCGAATTTGATGTACATCTTCTTGGGTCTTTGATACGTCCTTCTCAAACTTATTATATTCATCTAGTTAAAATAGCCGTGACGAGTGTGCGCGGGTCGGCGGACTGTCCCGCTCGCGTCCTCGGGGGATGTGATGGTCGTCAGTAAGAGCTACTGCCCAACATAACAAAGGTGTGTACTACCATTCCTACTTGTCTCCTGTGTAACTTAATTGCTAAATGTGACTGGCAAAATAGCTCTTTGCTACCTTTGATTGAGTATGTTTATTTTCACTTTGGTTTAAATTTGCAGAATCCCTTGCTTCATAACAGCATGGATGTCCAGCAAATTCAGTTCGAAAAGTAAAGTGCAAAGTTCAAACTTTCTGTATTGTGTGCGAGTTCGACATTGCATTCAATGGCGTTTTTTGGAAATAAAGGAAGGAATGTTCTTTAATTGTTGTTTTTCTTTTGTTTAAAACTTAATATACTATTTGTTTATTCTTTAACGACGGTTAAGTTGCATTCGCTGTTTTCACCGTTCCCATAATACATCTTGTTCCCCAAAATTTTGCAGAAGCATTGTTAATCAATAACTCTTGGGATTTACAGTACGTGCAATCGGCCCCAGGGAAATTGAAAACAATCTTATGCAAAAATTTAGGGGGTTAGTTAAATAGGATAAGGCTGTATTATGGGATCGTGAACAAACCAATTAAAGCTAGAAGGTTTGTTAAGTAACTACCTATATACTCATGGAACCAGGAGATATTTTTCTTAAATCTGATGAATTAGCAAATCTTCTCTATCCAGAAAACTCTGGGACAGTGAAACTCCTCGTTCAGAACAGTCTCGGAAGTTAAAGGTGCAAATAAACCTACAATCCGTTGCATTTGCAAAAGTTATCGGTGATCACGTGACATCAGGGCTGTAACCATCAAGAGGCAAGACGAGACACTTGCCTCGTCTAGATTTTAACCTAAACGGTAAAAACAAAGTACGTTTATTTGGGAAAATAACTCCCAATTGAACAAGACTGATTTTTTTTCTCAAGAAATAACTTATGAAATATGTTGAAAAACGCAATTCTGCGTTTCTAGACGTCAAACGATCTGGGGTGCCCCCCACCCCCTAGCGTTTTTGCCTCGTCTGCGCTGGTCTGGCGTCGGCCCTGGACATTTGTTACACGTCTGGCTCTGGTCTGTCTTTATTTTTGTTGGTCCCGGTGACGAGAGAAAATACTTGACCCAATATCCGTGACATCTCTGGCAAAATTTGTCAGACGGAGATTTTTTTCCTTATTTAGGAATTAAATGCAAACCGCATCAACGAACATGACACCTGGGCTACTCATGGTTAGGGAAAAAACGAGCCGTTTCGAAAGGAAAATGTGAAGTACTTGAACTTAGTAAATTGCAGCAACAAAACTGCAGCTAGGGGAAATTATTCATTATTTATTTTCATAAAAAAAGATTTCCTCCCAGAAATAAAGAGAACAAATAAAGCCTTATCCGAGTTTTAGTTCTATCATGTACATTTTCCTCGAATACATGTGAACACGCCGCCTAAGAAAGTACGTACTTGGAATTTTTATACTCTCCTGTAAAAAATTCGGACGCTTAAAAATTCAGGACGGTTTTATTTTCGGACATTTTTTGTCCGAAATTAAAATCGTCCGATTTTTTTGTACAATCGACCGTGTTTAAGTCGCCGTCGTAAATGCTTGATGGGTAGAGGGTTAGGTCTTTCAGGTGCGCGACGAGGTATTTTCCCCTCCCCTGGCCTTTCCCGCTTGTTCCTTTTCAGCCCATCAACCTTTCCCTTGGGGACACTTTTGACTCGTTCCAGTTTTCTGCGCGCCTACTCATCCAAGATGGCTGTCGTAATAAAAGAAAAAAGGGGGGGGGGAAAAAAAAAAAAAAAAAAAATAAAAAGGATGGTGGAAACCAACCAATACAAACACTTCTTTTTTAAAAATTTTTAAAAAAGAAACATAAAAAATAGTTTAAAACACTAAAACCCAAAATTTGTTGAGATAATAAATTTTTGAATCTTCTTTAAAAGAAAAGCCCCATTTTTCAATCCAATCGATATTGAATATTCGTACCCAGTCCCTCGCTCGTTTCGAACATGGCTAATATGCAGTCAGCGCTCGCGCCCAACAAATACGCTTGCACTGCAGGCTTAGCTGCCCTTGCATACTGAACTAATCCGCTGGAGTTCGTTCCGTGCATGTTTTTTTTCCTTTTTTGTATTTCTATTAAATTGGTGGAAAGGCAAAGTCGGTAAAGCGAAACAAAAGCGCTCTGTCGTCGGAACATTTTTTTTGCAGAGAAATTCATTTGCAAGTCTTTCAGTTTAGAGCTTCAAGCTGACTTTATTTTATTTTATTTAGTACTTAATTCCATTACTTATATTACAAAAGACGAGGCAAAAAGTTTCATCTAAAAATAGTTATTACTCAATGTACAAAATCCGAAAACTGTTCTTTTTAAACCAATAAAGCCATACTGTACAAGGAATCTCTACAAAGTTAGTAATACGCGGATCTCCGGACTCCCTTCCACCTCTTGTTGCTTTCTCTGTGGGTTTCTATTGTTTCGACCATTATCAAGGTTGAGTTCGAAAATTTAAGATTTAAGACCAGTTTGTCGGTAACAAGTTGTAAAATTTCAAAACAAACGCTAAAATCTAACAGGCAGAGGAATTTGCAATTTATCTATTTTTTTTTCAGGTTTGTAATTCTCGACACGTTCTGGTTTTGCCATCATAGAAAACCAGCCGTTGGGCAAGTCAGTTATTGCATTCTCCAACACTAAAAATAATTAAATAAGCTGGTAACAGGCCCATTAAATACAACAACTTTCAATGGTGTCAGTCTGTAACTAATGACGGCTTAGTCTGCTTTAGAAGAGGTAACGTTCCGCGAAATTCTCCTAACGTGCGTTGCATAATGTGTATGGTTACCAGTGAGGAGAATTTATATGTTGACTGGAAGTGGCTTTGTTTAAAATGTTCTCCATGCCCGCCGTCTGCCGGAAGTAAGCCCGCCGCCCCCGTCTTCCGGAAGTGAGTCCGTCGACTGCTGGTAGTGACGGCGACAGCCGTTCCCATGGAAACAGTCAAGCTATTTAAGTTATCTGGTGATTCTGCTGAATCGCAGTGAACTGAGTTCCTTCACAATGGCGGCTTTCTCTGCTTCCAAGCTTCCAACATGATGGCGAAGTTCCTCAAGCTGAGAGAGAGAGATAAAAAAAACATTTTATTGTGATCGTCTTTTCTTTCTTTTAATAATATAAAATCTCTCCTACGGGCAATCTCAAAACCATTCTCATGGAGGCGATCAACAAAGAGAACTTGGGACAGCAAAAGCAATTTTTTATTACCTCGTTACAAAATCCATTTTCTTCTTTTCTTGGGCTCGCCGAGCTTGCTGCCGATTTGCTTATTAATCCGTTGGTAGGGGACCTGAAAGACAGAGCGAAACAAAAACAAAATAATCAACAGATTTATTAGCTATCCTAAGCGAAAGGAGTTTTCCTGCCATTATTGAGTTGTAGCACGCGCAGCAACCAGGCTCACTATGATATGATTGGTCAATTGAATGGACAGTAGATGTGTGTTGCTCCGCATTACGCTTAAGTTGGATATTATATATTTTTCAGCCTAAGGTCTGTTGTCACGAAGACAAACTGCGACTTCTTTTGATGCGATTTATACTCTCGTACTCTGAAATTCGGCTAAACTCTATTAATGGCTTCTCTAAATTCTAAAAACAAGCTTATATTTATAGTACCTTTCAGGGGGAAGTGGCGTTTTCTCTTTCGAGTTCAGGACAATGTGAGCTTCACTCTTCACAATGCCATTGGTCGTGTCAAGGCCTTCCAACCAGCTTTTGACTTTACGCGGTGGAGAAGAAAAACTCTCATCGTCACCAAAAGAGTTATTTAGCGCAGCTTTGGTGTTTTCCATTTCAGTTGAACTATGCCATGACTTGCTTTTCAGTCCTTGGCCTGGATCATTAACTTGTTCCTTCTCAGGAGAATTCTCAGCAGATGAATAACTATGCAAAGACAACGACCCAGTTAGCTGGTCGTTTTCCTGTTTAAAAGTCACGTATTTCTTTTCCAAGTTCCTCTTTTCACGGTGAACATCTTTCAGTATCTTCTCAAGCTCGCGAATCTCTCTCCAGATCATTCGCTTGTTGCTCTTCCACGGTTCATTTTTCTCACCTCTTTTCTCAAGGTGATACTCTAACTCGTTCTGCGCAATCTCCAAACTGGACTTCAACAGTTTATTCTCGCGCCTCAACGCGTCAGTCTCTTCCTGGTAACTAGACAGCTTAACTCTGTCCGACGAAATCTGACGCTGAGCTTCATGCAGCTCTAACAGCACATTACTGTGGTCATCTTGAGCTTTAACAAGCGCTTTCTCGAGTTCCTCCTTCTTGTCTTCCACGCATCGAATCATTGCTTGATCCGCCTGTGACGCGGCTCTCAGCGCTTTGTTCTGCCTCTCAGATTCCTCGAGTCGTAACTGCAACATTTCAAATTCCTGGTTGGCAACGAAACCGCGTCTTCGATCTTCCCTTTCCATGTCTTCTGCACGGCTATCACACGATTCATTATCGCCAGCAGCAAATTGTTCCTCTAAAATCTTATTCCTGTTCTCTAGCTCAAAACACGCTTTCTGCAACTGAAGATTCTCGTCTTGTAAATCCTTTATGTCGTTATCATACTCGACACGCAAGTTCACAATGCTTTTTTCAAGGGACTCAACTCTTTCTGCAAGAAATTCGCTCTCGCCGTTCTTCCTCTCGTACTCATTTCTGATCGTTGCCATTCCGTCGTCAAGATTGTCAAATTTTTCTTTGAGGTCATAATATCTCAGCTCGTAATCTTTCAACAATTCAAGTTGTTGATGAAGTTCAAAGTTCTCGCACGCCACTGAATCCAGCTCGTTACGCATGCACTCCAAAATTTGATTTTCCTCTTCGCTCATTTCTTCATCTTGGGTCACGAGTGCCTCGTATTTCTTCAACACTTCATCGGAAGCGATCTGAGCGATTGTCTCTTGAAGTTTTTCCTGGAATTTCAGCGGGATTTCTTCCAACGGCGTTCCTTCATATGCGCGCTCTAACTTCACTTTCAGTGTTTCCAAAGTATCAACTTTGGCCTGCTCTACCTGCAGTTTGAACTTCAAGGCTGTTTGCTCTATCGAGTTCAAGTACATCATAAAAGGATCGTCCAAATCCCCGTCTAATTTCTCGTCGGTATCCTTGCCATAAAGTGCAGTTTCAAACCTGTAATGTCCGTCTGCTGGACTAGAGATACCTTTCGCATGGGGGTGCTCATTTTCACTCCTCCTCGCCTGTCCTAGATGGCGAATCTAGCGTCGCCCATGTGACTGTTGTTTTCGGTGAAGATTCAAAACTCTGTCGCCCGATTTCGTTTAAGACATCATCGGGTTCTTTGCGTGAAGCGTGTTCGGGAGAGACTGAAATGTCCAGAGGGTCGTCTGAAGCGTTTTGTTTTACACCAAAAACGGTATCAAGGCCGAGAAATTGAACTTTCTTGCTGGGTGTTGAGGGTGCCGAGTCCATCGCATCAGAAACGGGCTCGTTGCCATCTTCAACACGCATTGGTTCATCGCTTGCCAACGTTAGTCCGCCATTTGCCAATGATGGCAACTGCGAAACATCCAATGGTCCAACGTTTGCCGATGATGACTCCTCTGCAAAACGCATTGGTTCATCGTTTGTCTCATTTGGTTCCTCTGCAACATGCTTTGATTCGTCGCTTGGCGAAGTTGGCTTAACACTTGCCAATGATGGTGTATCTGCAACACGCATTGGCCCACTGTTTGCCAACGTTGGTCCCTCTGTTACAAGCATTGGCTCAACGCTTGCCAATGATGTTGACAAGTTACCGTTAACAGCTGTATCATCTTCCACGTTTCCCATTTCAGTGATGTCACCATTTGTCAACGACTCTTGTTTATCATTTGTCCCATCTGTTACAGCAACAGATAAAGAGACCTCGCCGTTTGCAACCCTTCCTGCATTATTCAAGTCTACCTCCGTCCCATCTGTGTTCAGCCATGTTTTCGCTGCTGCCAGCTCAGGTGGCATGAAGCCCTTTTGTACAGCATCCAACATTAGCTCCAGGAATTGTTTGTCAACACTTGTGTAAAGGTCTTCAGAACTGGAGCCACCAGATCCAGGCGGTAGAAGGAAAAGCTCTTCTCCCTTCACAGCCAGGAAATTGTCGTTGTGGTCCGTTGGAATGACCTCAACGGGAAAGCTGTCTTTTGTTTTGTGTGGCGACGTCTTCTTGCGCCAAAGTCGATGAAATTCCCTCTGTGAGGGTGGGCGCCATGTCCACGGCCTCTGGAAGTTTCTGAAATTGAACAAAAAAATGGAGAAAGAATTCAGTGTTGATGAAAAGGTTCATACAAATTGGCGATTGTTCTTGAAATCCGTTTTATAATCTGATAATGGTAGAAAAAGCCAGCGAATGTTCGAATGTTCTTCTTTTTCTTTTCATTGCTCCGACGGTAGAATAACACTCGAAACGTTAACTCACTACGGTTAATTTATGAGGGGATATGGTGGGAGAAGGGGTGCTGAACACCGCTTGAGCGCAAAAAAAACCTCGGCAAAAACCGCAATATTGCGAACAGATTCGGCAATGGCGATTTCGTAGTCGGGGACAAAAAACGAGACAAAAACGAGCTGCGGAACCGGGAAACAACGAACGACCTTTAACTGGTTATAAAAACAAATCAAATTAATAGTAACTAGAACTATTGCCTCATTACTACTATCTAATCGTGTGACAAAATAAGGCTCTACCAGTTTTATTGACCGAAACGACTAGAAAGGTGAAAATGGTCAGAAAAACGTGATGGATAAGCCTTATACTAACTATTGTCAAACAAAAAGACAAGAAAACCCATCCGCAAGGTTCAGTTTGCAAAATTACCACCATGACAGATTAAAATTACCGAAATACCGCATGAAAAATTTGCTAATACCGCAACACCGCAAACCCCCATGCAAATCGACTTCAAGTTGATACTCATTTACGTGTTTCACTTATCCATTGATCAATCTTTTTCTCTTTGTTCAACGAATTTTCTAGCTTTTGAGGTCGTTAATCATAATTTGATGTCCCCCGCGCGCAGACATCTCCTAACTTCCTTCCTGCTGTTTAAACTCGTCTTATGAGACCGGAATTTCTACGTAGGTTGCGTAGGTTGAGAGCATCACACGCAGACAATTGTGAGAGAATTCAACAGGGACGCAATATCAAACTCTCGACGACTTTAAAGTTTTAATTCAGATCAATGAAGGGAATTAACAAAACGAATCGAAACTAGATATTTGATTTAAAATCGTTTTATGGCCATCTTAGGAAAGAATTGACGATAAAGATCATAAGTATAAAGAAAACGTTATTAATTAAGCCCAATTTAAACCCTAACGGATGTTCAATTAACTATACAGAGCAATACTGCTGTCGATAATAAGCCCGCTAATTCCGTTTAATCTCTATACTTGTTTAATCTTCATAACGTTTGCGCAAATTTTTCATTTCAGTGCGCTGAGCCGTAAAACCACATTTAACAAAAAAAAATGTGTTACGTGATTATAAAACTTTACAGCGACTGTCATACACTTCCTCAGTAAATTAGAAGTACAGTTTGTAAAATGCACCACATAACGTGCAGTACACTTGTGCTGCATTTTGGGAACTGAAGACATTTTTTGTGAAATGCACATCACAATAGCGACAAGGAAAAGCTGCAATATTTCTAAGCGATGGTCTGTGTCAAAAACATAGCTCATCACAAACCCAACAGTTTTAATTTTTTGACATAAAACTTCGAATCTAAATTAAACATCTCTCTTTTTTCAGCGCAAATCCATATTAGGCAATAACTAGCTTTATTTTTGTGTAGGGTCGTCAGTTCAGGGTAAATAAGCAATTATGTTATCGCGCCTACGAACACGGATCGAACCTAAAGTTCTGCTCGCGGAATCGAATGCACATCAAACTAAAAGAAGATTTGAACAAGTGAAATACAATGTATATTTGATTTGGAATTGCATGGCAAAATGAATCAAAGTTAGTAAGGGGAAGGCGATTGTAAGTAATCTACAGCAAGTAAAGCTGAAATATTAGAAAGAATTTGAGAAGAATTCATAACAGATAAAATAAATACCTTCTGTAGCTTTGGAGTGGATGCCAGTTGTGTTACCGATTGGATGCGTTCTTGTAAAGCCTTCGTGAAAGAAAAGAAATATTTTAGAAATCACATTGCTTGGGAGCGAGATTAAATACTGGCCCCACTGCACTCGATTATTAGGTTATATTGATAGCCAAAAGCCCATTCGTCAAATAAAACACAAATTAAGTTGATATGGTTCTCTAATGTTCTGAGTCATGAAATAATTCGTGCTACGTATTTAGATTTATGTGAAACGAATTATGCGTGTTTACAGCAGTTACGAAGTGTTTACTGAACGACTCTTTTTCTCGAGAAAGAGGTTATTGTTACAACATGTTCAAGAAACAAAAATGCGTTTGAGTTCGCGATCCCATTTTTCCCCCATCGCGTGAATTACAAGAGCGATATTTAATGTAAAGGCAAATATATTTTTTACGTCTCCAAATGACAATATTACTAAGTAAGTCAAGCGAATTAAACCCCACCGTGGGAAAGCAAATACGCGAATAAAAACACACGAAATATTCACAGTCTAGAAACGTACAAGTGCATTCAACCATCGAGTGTTTTCAAACCTGAAGTACTTCCAAATCT
The DNA here is from genome assembly GCF_052425735.1 of Oculina patagonica. NCBI lineage: Eukaryota > Metazoa > Cnidaria > Anthozoa > Scleractinia > Oculinidae > Oculina > Oculina patagonica. The sequence continues at coordinate 24,966,904 of NC_135766.1, read as the reverse complement.
AAGTCATAAACCCGAAAAGGTTTGGGCACATTTGAGCAGGACTTTCGCTCTTATTGTTGCGTTAAAACGTAGCTTAGTCGCCCGACCATGTTCGCGCAAAACTGGTAACTACGTTGCCTACCTTATCTGGAAAATCCACAGCAAATGGAAAAAAGTTATTTTGAACCTAATAATTCCGAATGATCTTTCAATCACATGTATAGTGACTCTACAGCTTTCTTAAGGAAACAAGTTGGACTTCGGCGCGCATAACAACTGCGAAGAATGCACGGTCTAAAATGTATTGAAATCGGAAGGGTTTATCATTGAAGCGTTTCAGAAACAGAACAAAGGCAGGCTTTACTCATCCGAATGCAGTGGTATGGTACGATGAAAACACTGAAATTTAAGAGGTAAAAAAACGATAAGCAAAACGCAAAAAATGTATCCTTTTGAAGACATGTTCAGACTGGAAGAACCTAACTTTTTGGCTAGACATATTGAAAGCCGTGCAAATATTTTGTCGAGGAATGAATTGAAACAGCATGAAGTATGCGTAAACAAAGCTTCGAGAACTGAGATTGTGTTTTGCATACGATTTCTAGAAACAACCGTAGCCTGCGGGAATAGGCAATTATGACGGATGATTATTGCGCAGGGTGCGTGACAAGACCATAACTCGTGCGTGAAGAGAGTGTTAAACGGGCTTCACCAAGAATCACGACCCAACACAATTCCTCGGTAGGCTTTTGTACATTATGCTTTTGTTTCCCCACTAAAATGCTCCACCTTAATGCTCCATTTTTTCCACTAAAATGCTCGGTCTCCCCCTAAAAAGTCACTAAAATGATCAGATAATGTTCATTATACAAAAGGTTTTTTTTAAAAAATTAACATCAAAGTTTTTAACATAGTTAACTGTTAACACTTACAAAAACTTATAAGTGTTGTAAGTAACAACAACAACGTGTACAAGTTCATAAATACAGCCCAAAAAACAAAATCCTCGAAATTGTCTGCGAGGCTAAGTACAGAAAGTAGTTGACTATCTCTAGAAAGTTATTTGTAGTTGAATTTTGAGTTTTAGTTATCATTTTCTCTAAAAAAAATTAATTTCTTTTACATTTTCTCGGGAAAAAATCAATTTTCCAGGAAAATGCCCCTAAAATGCTCGAATAATGCTCAATGCTTTTGCCTCACTAAAATGCTCGAAAAAATGCTAGCATAATGTACAAAAGTCTATTCCTCGGCATAGTGGCAAGACATTAACAATTATCTACAAATCTGAAAGCTATTTGAGAGTTTTTATTCTAAGTTCTATTCTAAGCCATTCACTTAAAAAAGATTGACTTCGCGAAGTACAAAAAGGGTCAAAAATGTACAAAAACGTTTCCTACATGTACAAAAGGACGACAGATCTTTCTTTTCCTCATCAAAGACACATACAAAATATAACACGTGTTTAAAATGGCCGTGTGTATTCACTGAATAAAAACACCGTGAAATCAACCTATCATTACTACCGTGTACCCTCTGGCAATATTTTGTGAAAGAAAACTTCATTATTGCTTAGCAGGGCGCTGTTTACAAATTGCGAAATCCTAAAATAGATACAATAAGTATTTTAAGGACACGCCTGCTAAGATACTGTCACGAGATATTACTATTATGATTTGTTTTAGCGCAATACCGCAATCAGCGCCTCATCTAAAAACAAATCGCCGCCCTTTTCGAGATCCCCTCTTCTGCTGAGTGCCCTTTTCTCAGAATAAGCGAACTTATAATCTTCATTTATCTATTCTTCATTATTATTTATCAATACAGCCTACCCCTCGTAATCGAGGATTATTGGCTGGGTGGTCAGCAGACGTCTTTTATTTAGTATTATCCATATGCACTCAGTTATGGTGGATTTCCACTGACGCGTATTTCGTGCGTGAAAAAAGAGACAATGTATGAACGACTTGCGTGAACGTTTACGCAGTCTTTCATCATTTCTCTATCACGCACGAACGCGTCAGGGAAATCCACCATTAGGTAAAAATAACGCACGAAACGAGCACAAATATCCAAAGATATTTATATTGTACCAAACCGGTTTAACAGGTTAGTCGCAGTCCTCTTAGCTCTTCTGAGCGCGCATTACACAGAACACAGTTTAAATTTTGATTGTCGAAAAACAAAAACGTTGGATTAATATAAATCTCTTACTAGAGAATTTAGTATGCAGTATTACTGTACTAGACTCGTAAAAATATACAACGATGTTACAATTCAGGTACATGAAGGATTATGAAGCTATCGACAACTCACTTGGATGGCTGCATGAGATTTTGTGTGCTGGTCAACAAGATTTCTCAATGATGTAGGAGAAACTAAAATGCAAGACAAGACAATTATAGTTACTATATAAATAAGTCAGTAGTAAAGCAGCTCTCGTAAGCTTGTAATTCTTGTGTACTAAGCAGTTGCTATTGTGTCTGGGGGCTAGCAGCATTGTTCCTGTTGTTAGTTTTATTGTTCTCTCGAAGTGTAGCGAGCCACTTATGTGAGACCTTGCGAAAGCTGCTACCCGACATAACCGTACCCAAAGTCGCAAGTAGCCAATTTTAAGCGCGATTTAATGCCTCTGATATCCTGCTAAAGCAACTCATTTTTCATAATAGGCGACCGTGTCACGGTCATTTTAGCCAAAGCTTAGGCATACGTGAGATTGACCACCAAAGATGTTTACCAATAAAATAAAACTTAACATCTTAAACCAGTTAGGGGATATTTAAAGTCGTAACAACACCAAAAACTTCCCGCAAAAACAAGCTTGTGCGCCCTCGCCAATTGCGCGATGTTTGCCAACGAGTACTGAGACATTCAGACTGAAAGAATTGAGTTTCCAAATTGTTCGCGTAATTTGCGATTTTGAAAATAGGAATGAAACTTTTAACAAAACGAGTGGTAAAAAAGGCGGAAGAGGTTTTCAAAGTTTGAAGACCAATCACAAGTCAAACAATTTGCTTGTAACTTGTAACATTACTTAACGCCGGTGAATACACCGATTTTTGGCTGCATTTGGGTAGGTAAGTCCTATGGTTTTGTCATTTAGGCTAATCACGTAGAATTCCCACGGGTATTTTGCTCGACTGCGTTCTCGCCAAAATACAACCATGCTCTACAGATCGCCTGAGTATTCACTAAGCGTACCAAAAGGTAGATTGGTAAAATTTAATAACATTTTTGATTTAATTAACTCTTAGCTCTGCTGAACAACAGTCCTTCTTAAGTGGTTTGAAGATAAGAAAAGAATGACTGATTCATGCATGACATGAAAAAACAAATTAAACATAACAGGCACTTCGTAATAAAATTGTCAAAAAGTTCCGGACTTCAGATCCCATAAGAAATCAGGCCTTAAAGGCCATTATACCACAAAAGCGATCGGTTGTCTGTCATATCTCTTAATACTGTGGTGCTGAAGACAAATTATTTTATACAATAATTTTGTAGTTGGGTTTTGGGCTGTGTAGCAAAGATAACACGAAACCAGATTACAACACCCAAAGTAAAGGCAAACACGGGAAAAATCATGCAAACGCGCGCACGCTAAACTTAAATATGATTGGCCACAATTGAGATCCTAGTCTGATTGGTCAAAATAAGTAAACGACCATCTTTAAGGATGATTGTGTAAGACAACTTACAAGATGAGTCGGCCAGCGAAGTCTTGTTGTGTGGAAATTTGCTTGGAGAGTAATTTTGAAAACTGTCTCCATTTGGCTGGTTTCTCGGCTTGGAAGGTGACGGCTCCGTTTTCACGCCTCCTTTGATGGGTTCCTCGCCTTTCATTGCACAAATCTAAACGATGATAAATAGAGTTTAATAAAACATTCACGTCGCACTATAAAAGCTACGGAAGACCAGAGCTTATTTGTGAATCAGCAACCAACAATACAATGACTTTAAGTGGTAAAGAATCAGATTTAGAGGTTTCTTTTTTCGTATGTATAGTGAAACCTCCAAATAGCGGACACCTTTGACGAGATTACAGTTGTAATGTTTGAATGCGAATGGGACAATGACTAAGCGTCCGCCGCTTACAAGACTGTGGTGTCCGTTTACGTGAGGTGTCCGTAAGGTTAGGCCGATAACATCTGTTGGGGGCTGCCTCGCTTTTTAATTAGTGATAATTGGAAAATTGGAAAGAAAAAATTACAGAGTTACTCCTCAGCAAATGACAAAGAAAATTCTATAAGACATGGCTTTTGTCTGCGTTATAACATGAGCAGGAAAAATTTTAAAGCCTCGGCACGCTAGGTCCGTACAGGATATCGAATTACCTTACAGGATTTATTTTGCAAGTTAGCTTGTGGAGAGTTCGACGATATTGAGGGAATAACAAATAACAAAAAAAAGCGCCCGCCCGCTCTCTTTCGTAGAAATCGGACGAGAAACATTTCTTTAAACTGTATTAATTCTTACAGAAATTTTGATAAAAATAAAACCTGTTCTTAAAAAAGAAAAATGTAGATCCTAGGAAACCAGAGAGTCGAAAAGATATGTTTGCAACAAGGAAGGTCAAATTCCGAAGCTGTTGCTCCAATATCCCAGAAGCTTTGAGTCAACAGCGAAAAGACTTCTTGTTTGTACGTTATACATTTCTAGGTGACGTAAAAAGAAATAACGAGAGTTCCAGACAAACTAAAACGGTGAATGCTACTAGGCCAACAAGCACTTGTCATTCCTCGCAAGAGAAACTTGGAGAACACGTGCACTATCTTCAAAAAAATATTGAGTTCAAAACTTACTTTTGACGGTTAGATTTTTAATAACTTGGCCTACAAATAGACAATTTTTCTGCAGCCAAAACTGAGGAGATCGTAATCCCTAAGCATGTCTTATGATGGCGTTTATCAAAGCAAAGGGCGGCACCAAGCGGATTAAAACTACAGTAGAATCCCGATTTCTCAAAACCTCCAAGGGGAACGAAAACTGGTTCGAAAAAACGGGTGTTCGAAATATTGGGGTGTAAAATTGCAGTGCGGTTCGATTTATTGAGGGAAATCCGAGGAAACGACTTTTGGTTCGAGTTTACCGTGACTAAGAGGTTCGAAAAAATCGACACCTTAGAATCCAGGGTTTCGAGAAATCGGGATTTCTCTATAGAGTCGTATTTCATGGACGCGAAGCATACGTTTCCTCGGGTTAAAAGTGAACACGTACACACTGTATGAATGCCTAATCGAATACCAGTAAACACTTATAGTAGAATCCCGATTGCTCGAACCTCCAGCCTCCAGTGGAAACGAAAATTGCTTCGGGGAATCTGGGGTAAAATTACAGAAAAATACTATCTTTGAGAAATTTGGAGTTTCGAGAAACCGAGAGTTCGACGTACCTACTGTAATTAAATTAAATTAATTAAATTAAATTACCTTTACTTAGACATGGTAAAGATTAAAGCTATAAGCTTGTGGGGCCGTGTATTCCCGATCGAATTGGAATTTGGAAGTGTTGGTTTTCGTGGAGGGAGGAAAACCGGAGAACCCGGAGAAAAACCTGCGGAGCAAGAACAAGAACCAACAACAAACTCAACCCACATATGACTCCCGGGCCACATTGGTGGGAGGCGAGCGCTTTCACCACTGCGCCATCCCTGCGCCATTGCCTGCACTTGATAAATCATAAAATGGTTTTGAAATTTAGTTTCTGTAAGACTTACAACTTGAGAGTAATACACCATTGAACAAATCTACGTTTTCTGTCTACTTTTTCCATTTGAATACTTTATACATGTAAGTATTTTTTCTCATAATAAACTTACCATTCTTCTCAAAACAGCCATGTAAATGACGACCGCATATTCATCAAATGTGTTGTCGTCCAAAATTCCCGACGAACTAGAAATTAAAATAAGAACTAGTATTGCGAGCGACAACCTAAAATACATGTTATCTTTTCAGCTTACCACTTTCCCGAAGAAGAACCCGGTATTAAAGAATGAAATTTAAACAATAGAAACTCTTGTTTTTCAAAACCAGCCAACCATCAAAAATGAGAAGGGTCAATTTTCGGCGTTTCGTTCCAATTGGGAAAAGAAGAATGCTTCTGTAGAGACTACAGAATTTTAGAAACAAATTTGCCGAAAGCTCTCGTAATGTTTGATTGCCAACCAAATTTCTGCAATTTGGTAGCCTGCGTGAGGCTAATCTATCCCTCAATCGGACGGGCCTGGGTCGAGAAACAAGTAATTGACATGAATGTGAGGCTGCAATAATGATAATAAATCCGGCAAAATCTCCGGCAAAAACTTATGTGAAGGATTTGAAATATTTAAAAATGGAAAGTTTCCCAGTTCAGAGTTGTCAATTTTTTCCCACAGGCTCCCGGAATTCGTTTCTACAACAAAATGCTCGAGAATTTAAATTCGAAGCAGCCGTTATGACGAAAAAGGCAGCAAACAAAATGGAGGAACGACATTGCTTTATAATAGCTCACGTAATGAAGAGGCCCTGCCGGGGGGTTCCCGTGTCGCTTGTCTAAATTTTTAAATGCGCCGTGTCGCTGTTTTTCGCTCTTTTGTCGCTGTCGGTAAAGAAGGAAAATTGCTTGTCCTTGTCGGAATTAGTCCAGGGTAGTCGTTTGTCGCGTTTTGTTGCTGTCGCTACTTTTTGGGCCATGTCGCTTGTCGGATTTACCCTGGCAGGGCCTCAATGAAGCTTAAAATTAACCTGCAAGTACAAGGTAAGCCGCGTTTTTAATTTCAGTGACTGCAATCTGTTTGTTTGCTCTTTTGTTTAAGCTCACTTTAACTTGCAATAAATAAAAATGCTTAAAAAACAACAACAACAACAACAACAACTGATGGAAACAAAAGTCGTACAATAAGCTTTTCCAGGCAAAACAGGTTTCAGTTAAATACTGAATTTAGACAATTTACCTGAGAATTTTCTTTGGAATTCCAAGACGATCTTCAGCAGCCTTTAAAACCTTGAGAAATGAAACTTTATCCACCACCTTAAAAAAAAAGGAAAATTGAATAAAGACGTGTGCATGTGATCGCATCAAGGGCACACAGATATTTTTCCAAAAATTGTTATAATACAAACTTTCAATTTACCTCACATGCTAGACAGTAGGGGACTGGGGACAGATGTTAGAAAGGGAGTTAAGTGGCATACTGTAAGGGGGTAGGAAGTCTATGAGAGGCTGGAAAAGGGATTCCATAGACAGCAGGAGCCAGGACAAAAAGTAAACATCTGCTTCTCACACAAAATTCTGCACAAAAAGGTTTAGGGTAGAAATGGTATGGAAAGCGGGAACATCCCACCACTCCTCACCATACCAAATATGACTGACAAATGTACATTGTAGGTGCCCTACAATCCCAGGAGGAGGAGGAGCCCTCCTGGGACTTCAAAAGCAGGAAATCTTTTTATTACCTGTAAATCACTTGGGTTGATTCCATCAACTGGACAATATTTAGTAATAAGCTTGGTAAGCAAGACACCATCCTGCAGACTGAGAACATTAAAAAGAAATCACAACAAGTGAGTAAACCAAAGTTTTTTGACAAACTAATAATTTAATAATAAGTTAAAGTATAGGACGGTTAACACTTGATGTGCGTACTTTCTCAAAATCTGCCAGACCACAAATTACAGTAGTTTTTCATAAGCACAGAAATAAAGGAACTTGAATTCCAGCCTGCCTTTTGGACAAGCAGCTCTCAAATTTTGTTTCCCAAATTGCTGAGGATGCTTGTCTCAAAGTACCCCGTAGTTAAATTTTTTTACAAAAACTGCAGATGACCTGCATGGTCCCTTGCCCATCGCATATTATTGAGGATGAAAATTTACGTTACTTGAATTCAGCCCAGCAAGAAAATCTGTTTTTTCCCAGATAACCAGATGGCACTTTTTTGAACCCTGCATAAGTTTTCTCTTTATGGTCTCATTAAGCAGCCTCCAGGGCACAAAGAAATGAGGTATAAATTTTCTCTATAGGAATTTCACTGCTTCCAAGATAAAGATCACAGGCTAAAAGTAGTTTCTAGATTGTAAATCAAATTTGATTTCTATTTTAACAACTATAACTAATGAATACATCAAAACTGCTGTTACTTAATTCTCAACTCACAAATCCAGGAATGGTCCCTTTGGGTCAATTGCTGTGTTTGGTATTTCAGTACAGCACCATTCTAAAAGAAATCTCTTGCCCAGATTCACTGTTCTCTGATATGCAGCACGGTCTACAAATTAACAACAATGCATGAATCAAATACTGGCTAAAATATGTTGGAGGGAGCTGTAAACAGTGCAGTGTATATAAAAAATCCACAGTAATCTTTTATCATGGAAACTTCAATTTATAGGATAAACCCACTGACAGTACCGCTCAAATGTAAGTTGACAGTCCCTTGAGCCTCAATCCACTAGTCTCAAGTCTCCAGTCGAAAATTTTAAGGCTCTAGTAAATACTTATCGAATCTTGAATCTCGAATCTCAATACTCTAGAATCGAACCTGGAGGTAGGAGGGGGGGGGAGAAGAAAAATCAGGGAGCGGATCAGGCCAAGTGCACTGTGGATAGAAAGATCTGTGAAAAGCTAACACACGTCTTTTCACTTTTTTCTTTTGCCTTGCCCTGCTTGCGGTTTTTTTTTTTTTTTTTTCCGTCCTATAAACAAAAACTACTTACTTGCACTGTGAATTTCAAAATGCAAGATAATCAGCCACAGGACATCCAAGATGAATTTGAGTTTTCCACTTGTAATGTCTGAAAAAAATAAAATTATATTACAGTCATTTACTTTTAAAAGACATTACCCCGGTACCTTTATCCAGTTTCACTAAAGTCATGTAATATGGCAATTATGTCTGGCACAGAAACAGACAGTAAGTTGTCACTAAAAATGAAAACCCTTCTACGTACAGTACTGTGGCTGCTTGCAATACAGCCATGTGAATGACGTGAACCTATAGCTGTACTTTAAGTTTTCCTGTCATAATTACATGCATGTACCTTCCACATGGCAGCAAACGTCGATTCCTTTACCCTTCATGTAATCAATGACAAGTTGTACTGCCTGGTGTGCCTGTGGCACATCTTTGACCTGTACAATGTAACAGACAGATTAAAAACTGGTTTTCATAAGGCCAATAATCTCAGACAAGTTTTTTGGGAGACTAAAGCCAAGCAAATGCAAAGACTGAGGTACCATAAATTTGAGGGGCCATTTTTAAGCTCAAAGGCAGCAGAAGATCAAGAAAGATTTTGTGAGATTATATTAATTGGCCCTATTTCTCAAAAGGGCAGAGTGAAGAGGACAAGATATTATTAATAATACATCTTGGACACTATACAGATGGTTGTGATTTAGCTTTTCACAAGTGAGAAATAATGATCACCATGCAACCATTGCAGAAATCTGTGACTTGCCAGGAAATTGATACAAAGATGCCATTATTAATTTAAAACATTTGGAACTTGATTAATATAATTAATTATTAATAACATAATTATTACTAATTGGCAGGCCTTTAGCTGAGACACCTAAAGTTAAGAAAAATAAAAAAACATTGTAATGTAAATTGGACAGTGTAGGAATGAACTTCCTTGAGAAAAGACAAGTGATTTACCAGTTGCCATGGTAGCTCATGTCCTGTAGTTAACTTGATCAGTTGACACAGTACAACTCCATCCTTCAAATCCTCAGCCAGGTCATGAATGGTTCTTTGATCATCTAATTGAGCTAAACAGCAGTTAACCCATGCTTTATACACCTGCAGAAAGAAAAAAGTCTTGGTCACTGGTACTTCTACCGTATTTACTCGAATAAGCGCCGTGGCGCTTATCAAATTTTTCGCGCCTCAAGTGCGGCCCTTTTTCGAGGGCAGCGCTTATTTAAAATTTAGACGCCATAAAGAATTTAATCTTTTACAGTGATTGAAATAGCGTCTTTTGATTGTCAGTATTGACCTCTCTTGCTGAACAGAGAAGTGGCGTTAGCTGTCCTGGCAAAGTTCACGGCCTTTACAACATTTACAGAACTACGTATTGCAAAAATGTTGGATAGAAAACTAATGGGCGAGCGGTTAACAATTACTCTGGACTGCAAAACATCGCTTTTGGTGGAAAGAAATGTCCAAGTTTGTTTTAAGATTGTTTTGTAGTGCTGTTTTTAGTTAAACGGAATTCCTCAAATAAGCGCCACATCGGGACTGCGGCGCTATTCAAGGGCGGCGCTTACTTTTTTTGTCCCAAGTGCGGTGCTTATTCGAGGGCGGCGCTTATACAGGGGTGGCGCTTATTTGAGTAAGGGGGGGGGGGGGTATGTTCCACTGGGATCTAGAAATCCCTACCCTATTTCAGAACAAGCATGTAAGCAGCTGTCTCAAGCACAAATTTGCTACCCCATCTCAGTCTACGGAAAACTATATTGGAAGTGAAAAGGATGTTTCAGTCATGTACATGTAATTTACACTTTTTTAAACAAAAAATTCTCTTCAAACTATACTAGTTTACAGCATCCACTATTTTATGTTTGCACACTTCACAATTATCTGAACATTAGATAAGCAGACAGATATAATTTGAAATAAATTTTAATTTTGACAGAAGAAGCCTTATCAAAACAATTGAGTTTGTCAAATCAGGCTTCATTATCGCAAGAGGTTTAGGATAATTTTTAACTTTAGTCATTTTAAAAGAAGCCTTTATAAACTCATATAACTAAATTAAAATATATGCCATATACAGGCCGTGAGAATGACCTTTATACTTTATTTTTCTAATAATTATTAACATATGCATATAATATATTTAAGTTTGAGCTTAACGTGTTTGTTGATTAGCTTTTAAGGCACATCAATTATGCGCCTTAGTAAATTTATGTTCACAGTGCAATACGCTTATATATTATAATCGTATTAAAATGATGCAGGTTATTTTGACCGGAGTGTTTTGAATCCAGCTGAAAATACTGTGTACCGGGATATGAATATAACAGAACAACATATTTAAACTAAATTCATACACTTAACAAAACATCGTGCTAAATAATTTATTTCGTTTAGAGTGGTGTTAACTTCTTGAATATAATTGATCAGCTAAAAGCCATATTCTGAATTCTTTCTCATCCGTCTATGACAGATATTTAGCTGTATTCAACGGGAATCAAGGAAATAACAATCATTTTTAGCTCAACGAAATCGAAACGTAACTACGTAGCGACCGTACACAGTTTGAAAATGTTGTGACGCTTAATTGACTAAGAAATCGATCGAGTAGTTTAGCTTACCACAATAAATTCGCATCGAAAAAACAAATTTCTTACCTCAACGGGCGATCCAGATAACTTTCGACGCAAAGCCATTACATTGCATTACATTTCTTCATTCAAAAGGCGCGAGTACCAACGGTTGTTTTTCAAACATCGCCGCGATGAAAATTTTGTTGAAGTGTTCGAACACCATTTGCCGGCGATCGCGGCGAAAGCTACATTCGATATTAAAGCCACACAACCGCGAAAGTCATCAATTATACTCCCAGATAGATGATACGTTTTCTGTGCAGTCGAGTGTAGAAAATTCAAGCACAACTTTTCAACCCGAGTTTTCAAAATTCAAATGAGTCGAGAAGTCGATCCGGTCCGCCGGCCGTTTCACACGTCCGTCCCGCTTCATTGAACAGAGCTGTCAATAAACAGACAGATCGAACAAAGGATCACGAACAAACAAAGCAGCTGGAAATTAATTATGGAACGAAGCTAAATATACACACAGCTGCATACTGAAGGCTGGTAGCTTCTAGCTTCTGGTAGCTGTAACTGTTAGCCACACCAGGAAATACATATACGGACCAACGTGGGTCAGGTTGGGTTTGAAAATTCCAGCTAAAATGTTGCGCTTCCATGTTCGTTGTGTGACAACACATCACGCAATCATCTTCGTCCATAGGGCCCTGGGGACGAATTTACGTCTTGGAGCTGAGGGCGAGGATGTTGGGGAGCGGGGGGGGGGGGGGGAGGGCTATGCCGTATTTGCTTGATATTCGTAAAACTTGAATTTTACGCTGCCGTGTACTGACAAAATCGCGTAATTAAATACACTCATTGCTCTAATTTTTCTTGCAATCGCGAAAATTAATACAGTCGAAGCTAGGCATAAATAGATTGTGCTCGGCAACTTTTGAGCAACTTTTATCGTTTTGAGCAACTTTTTGTATTACCAGCAACCTAGGGCAACTTTTGCCTTCCTTGGCAACTTTTGAGCAACAAATTGATATAAAACCGATCCAAACCATAAAAGGTCGTTTCATTTCGAAGGATTTTATTAAAACTGGTTTTATCAAAACTGATTTTATTAAAACTAAGGATATACAATAAAATGACTGACAATAAAATAACAAAAAATGTTGTGGTTATTCATCGTGGTAGAGTACAATAATAATAACCCTGCGTTTGTACCAGTGTGGGTCACGATCAATAAACTTTACCTCATTCCAAAGCGGGAAGTGTCCGGTGTTGTTGGTGTGTTCTGCAACGGCGGAGGTCTGGGTACGGGCGAGTCGGATGTCCCGGTCGTGCTCTTTGATCCTGTCTTGCATAGGTCTTCCCGTCTCACCGATGTAAACTTTGCCACATTCACAGGGAATCCTGTAAACAACGCCATCTTGCTTAGTGGGCAAAACCGCAGTGGATTTAAACTCGGTCGCGGGTTCAGCATTGGTGCTCGGTTTTCTGGTCTTGGTGATCTTCTGCAAGAAAGAAAAAGGATAACCATTAGATACAAGAACAGATGACAAATGTTTTTTCTCCTTAGAGATAACAGATTGTTTTGTTACGAGGCGTTTAGCACGCTCTTAAAGACACTTAACGATACCGCGTTTTACTGATTGAGGGTGGTGTGAATCATACGCTAAGTATTGATCAGTGTGCGTAGGCCTCCTGTATACGCTGGTGATGAGGCGGCCGTCTGGTTCTCTCGAAACTGCGGTGTCAAGGAAGGCGAGTTTGCTGTCACTCTCTGTTTCCATGGTGAAGCGGATGGAAGGCTGCTGGATGTTAAGATGTTGTAAGAAGCTGTCGACGTTTTCGCGATCCAAGATGGTGAACGTGTCGTCTACGTAGCGTTTCCATATCTAAGGCTTGTAGGATGATGAAGTTATAGCCTGCTCCTCAAAGCTCTCCATGTAGAGGTTAGCAATAACAGCGGAAACCGGGCTTCCCATGGCTGCGCCTTCTCGTTGTTCGTAGATTGATCCGTTATACTGAAAGTATGTGGATCTCAATACGAACGTCAGAAGGTCAGCGATCTGAGCAGGTGTTAGCGTTGTGCGGTCAGCAAGGCTGGGATCGTTCTCTAGTTTCCGTAGCGCGGCTTGTACAGCGCCGTCGATAGGAACGTTTGTAAACAGCGACTCTACGTCGAAGGACACCATGATCTCGTTGTCTAGGATCGTCTCACTGCTGATGGTGGATACGAAGTGGGCTGAATTAGTCACCGTGAAATCCGAGTTACCTGTTAAAGGAGACAAGATGTTAGCTAAGTAGGCGGATAAATCATATGCAATCACATGATACAATAGGTCTTAAAGGTATATCGGCCTTGTGGATTTTTTGGTAAACCGTAGATTCTTGGCGGCTGTTTGTGTCGAGGTCTGATCTTGTTGTAAACGGCCTCTGATAGATCTCCGTCTAGTTTCAGGGTAAGCAGTTTTTCAGACAGCTTTCGGGTCCAACGGTCTGTCGGGTCTTTGTTCAGGCGCTGGTACGGTCCGGTCTCGATCAGGGTAGACATTTTGGTGCGGTAGGTATCAGCATCCATGACTACGCTTGCACGCCCTTTGTCTGCTGGGAGAACCATGATGGACTCGTCCTCCTTTAGGCTTTTGAGCGCGTCTCGCATTTCCTTCGTGATGTTAGGCTCTGGTGGTTCTTCCTGTTGAAGGATATTGTTGACAGTTCTTCTGACCGTGTCCGCTCGTTCGACGTTTAGTTGTCTGACAGCTGATTCGACACTGGCGATAATCTCCTTGGCAGGGATGTTCGCAGGAGTTACGGCAAAATTCAGTCCTTTCAGTCTGTAGCAGTGCTATCTCGGCGTCGTTGAGGGACCTAGAAGACAAATTAATAACCCAGTTAGTTTTGTCAAGATACGGTGTATCAGCTGGGGACCCAGCTGTCTGTTTTTCGTGCATAAGTTTTTCAAACTTCTGCTTTTGTCTGTCTTTGGTGGTATTAAAGACTCTCTGGGTGTTGATCTTAATCTGTTCCAGTATTCTGTCTGCGTCCTCTGTCGAGAGAGCGGATGTTATGCTCTGTGATGTGGAATCTGCTTCTTTTTTCGCATCTCCCTTGGCCTTCTGCGTCAGTCGGTGTTGATCAATACAACACCGGACACTACCCGCTTTGGAATGAGGTAAAGTTTATTGATCGTGACGCACACTGGTACAAACGCAGGGTCAAAGAGGCAATTCACATAAGGCTTCACCCTAATAACATCAACAGAGATAATGGAATTGAAATTCCTGAAGAATGGATGCCCACAATCAAAAAACACAACAACAGGAGAACTGTACGACAGCGGACCGCTGAGGGAACAACAGGACAAAGAAACAGCGAGGATCGAAATGCGCCAATCACAGCTGTTGAAAACCAACCAATCACAGCGCGGCAGCGTACTTTATAAGTTCACGCACAACCAGTCGACCTTATCGCCGCGATCTCCAACGTCGCGATCTCCATCACACGTTACTACGTCGTGAGACAAACGAAAAATACTTTATTATTAATAAAATAACACTTGCTTTACGCCCGCGAAATCTGGACAGCGGCTTTCTATCTAACGGGCGCTTAAATCCAGCGGTTACTTGCTGCAACATAGAGCCTGCCACCGTCCATCTTGGTATTTAAAGTGCGAGTAATAGACGCTGGGGCAACTCTTAGTAAACCTGCAAGCGCTTCAATTTCTAAAAAACGCAAAATTCACTCTAGAGAGCAAGCAACTTTTCTAAATTTTGGTGGCAACGTTTTAATATTTAAGCAACTTTTGGGTATATTGTGAAGCAAATTTTCCTGAATTTACCAGCACAATCTATTCATGCCTAGTCGAAGCTCCCTTAACGGACACTCTCGTAAGCGGACAGCTCTACTTACGGCCGCCTTGTTTGAAACCCCGTTTTAACTCCCATACAAACTCTGTATTTTTACATTCTCGTAAGCGGACATTCCCGTAAGCGGCCGCGGACACTTTCAGAGATTTACGACTTAGACTTTTTCTTGGTTTTTAAGCTCCCGTAAGCGGACACCCCAAAGAAAATCCTATTAACAACCTCTGCATCTTATTTTTATGAATTACCTTATTTATTCGATTAAGCGCCCAACCTCGAATAAACGCCCACCTCGAATAAGCGCCCGCCTGTAGGTAGGAAAAGTTAATAAGCGCCCAGCCTCGAATAAGCGCCCACCCCCACCCCCCAAAAAACATTGACATGCACAAGAGGAGTAAAATGAGAGGTGTGAAATTGACTAAGTACTACCAAGAGACTACCACGAAGACCAAGCTTTCTCAATAATTTACAGAAACCTTCAAGGTCAGTAAAAATTCGGCTTTTGGACATCTTCACGTCCTGTTATTATTTACTTTTTCTTGCAAAATAAGCGTACTACTTGCTAAAAATGGTGAAAATTTAATAAGCGCCCAACCTCGAATTAGCGCCCACCTCGAATAAGCGCCCACTCTCAAGGTCCAAAAATTTAATAAGCGCCCAGGGCGCTTAAACGAATAAATACGGTAACTTCACATCGCCGTTCGTCACAATGATTTTACAGTAATTACAGTACCATATTACCGTGTTTGTTTTGCCGTCAACAACGTCCGGTTACATTTCGAAACACCCCTGCTGATGCATCCCGGGATGCATATGCTCCCGTAAGCGGCCATCTATCCCCTACACCTCCAGAGGCCGCTTAAGAGAACCATTCTCGTAAGCGGCCAGCTCCAGTTACGGACACTTTTTTCGCGTCCCGAGGGTGTCCGCTTACGAGAGCTTCGACTGTACTCGCGTAATTCGGCGCCCGACTTTTCGTGAAATTAAGTACGCGCGAAAATTAGTAAGAATAAGGTACAGTAAAATGACTGAAAAATGGCAGGGAGGGGACCAACACCAGGTGTTCGTCTTATAGACGTGCCCCTTTTGTAGAGGTGTTGACTGTTTTCGATCCATTGAAGAACTTCCGCCAGACAGTTCGAGGTCATCCGAAACAGACAAATGACTACGACATATGGCAAAATTGGATGGTAAAGTAATCTTCATCTTTCAGTTGATGAAAGTTATATCATCACAAATATTCGCCTTGTTTGACAGAGCAGAATTTTTCTCTCTGTTGTGTCATATTTCTCAGCTGAGGTTGTAGTCTGTTTGGCACACTTTCAAATTTCTTTTTATGTGAAGAGGCATCCATTTCACACACATTTAGACCAACTGCGATTGCAAGTGTTCTTGGCATCGGAATTCTCGCAAAGAAACCTTCAATCAACTCGAAATGCAGTTCTTCACGGTATTTTGCGTACTTCTTGTCTGTTTGATGCTCGTGTTCCAGGGAGACTCGTGTGGATATGGGGGACTGCCATTACGCGTCAGTTCATTGCATACAGAGCCATTCCGCAGCACAACAAAGTAGGTATACGCATGCTGAATCGAGCTTTTTGATAGTCCTAGCTTACGGTTTCGAAGCAATGTGGGGATTGATTTTATAACTAGATCGAGGTTGTGTTTGCAAGGATTGTATTCTAGCCTACACGCATTGAACCACTGAACAGTAAGCTGAGAAAACTGAAGCTGTCAGCATTATATGGTGCTTGGTGTTCCATTTATATGTATTATAAACTCCACAACCATAACTGGACTGCTGTAATCAGCCACTTCAAATACCGTGAAATACAGTCTAGTGTGATGCACCCAGGGGGGGGGGGGGGGGTACTCCGGCTTGTAAATGACGGGGATGATCGAATGGAGGCAAAACTCAAGACCCAAAAAAATCCCTAAGTCTTCCGACATTACCCAAAAAAAACCCTGGACCAAAAATAAACCCGCCAAAAAATCCCTTGTCAAATTACCCCTAAATTGCCAGGAAGGGCAACAATATCACACAAAGAAAACCATAAAAAATTGAACGGTCGTGTTTGTTTATTCATCATGCCATAGATACGCCAAGGCTGTGCCAAGGCACTTAAGTTCGTTTTTAATACCCAAAAAATCCCCTATTTAAATCAAGTCACTCAAAAAAATACTTGCCAAATTTTTCAACCCAAAAAAATCCCGGAATCGAAAATTTCAAACCCAAAAAAATCCTTCGATCATCCCCGTCATTTACAAGCCGGAGTATCCCCCCTGGGGTGATGCACTTATCAACTGCAAGTTGATAAAGGAAACCAAACCCCCGAAGCGAATTTTGAAAAGCTGAACAGATGTTTTTTACTGTGACGTTTCAAGCGGCAGCCCAGTTCGTCGGAGCAAAGTGGAGTGCACTCCACTGTCTCCACTTTGCACCGGCGAAGGTAGCGTTTGCGCCGTTGCACTTGCGTCGACGAGGCACAACTACAGTAACCTAAAAAACTAATAACCTGACAGTAGAATCCCTTTTTCTCGAACCTCTAGGGGAGGGGGGGATACTCAATGAAGTTTTATACGGGGAGGCTCCGCCCCAAGTTCTAACCCCTTACCCTTTTATATACCATTTTTGACAGAAATTGTACCCCTTTCGTATACCTTTAACTGAAAAAAGGTACCCCTTTCATATACCTAAGAGACATGGCGTGGACCTAAAATAGGACGTTTTCTTGTCATTTTTATGTAGCGCTTAATAAATTAAAATAATACAGCCATAAATTGCGTCTGTTCGAAATATTTTAATTAAAGGCCCTTTTAAATAGCCAAATGACAGATTTCCATACCCTTTCATATACTTAAACTCGTGAAATCCCTACCCTTTTATATACCTGAAGCCTGAAAAAGGTACCCCTTTCGGGCGGAGCCTCCCCGTATAGGCCATTATAGGGAGTACCCCCCCCCCCGGGGGGGGAACGAAAGTTGCTTTGAGAAATCGGGAGGTTCAAGAAATCGGGGGTAAAATTGCAGAGAAGTTCTACAGAAGGGAAACGAAATTTTGTTCAAGAAATCAGGAGATTCGAAAAACCGAGGGTTCAAGAAATCGGGATTTCTTGATACAACTGCCCCACAGGCTAGTTCAGCACGGACAGCGAGAGCTGGGAACGAGAACGTAAGCTGAGAACATGAATGAAGCGCGAACGGCTAATTAAGGGAATACTCCCTACGATAGAAATAAAAAGTTTAGCCACATCCAATAGCTGTTTCGTCATTCGGACGGCCCGAACGTTGCAAATACGCGACAGTGTTTTTTATTCCACTGTAATCAAAGAACAAAGGACATGAAAGTATCATTTTTTTTCCACAGATACAAACCTGCTGCTTTACGGATCATTTATCCACAAGAGGCAGAAGAGGTATGCTATGTTGTTTCTTATTTCGTATTTCTGAACGTATTACTTATTACACCCCCTCAAAAACATATACATGTCACTCATCAGCGATTTATTCCGTGATGAGTGACAAAAAGCGCCCTGGGGCCCTGGGAACGAAGTTGTGACAACATCAAACATTAGTTCGCGTTTGCTTCGGTGTATTACTACGCTAAATGATTGGTTTAAAATCTTCTCGCCACTTTTTCAACCAACCATAAGTAAAACCAAAACTAATCGTAACTCGCTAGCTCGCGCACATTTTCCACACTTTGTTAACAACGACTACATGTATTTACATTGCTTTGAGGTTTGATTGGCTGACTGGATTAAGGTCGCGCGGGACCCTTGCTCATTAATAAATTCATTAGCCAAATTTCTTGACGGAGTGCTATCTTGTAAAGCTTTAATTCACTATATTTTGAACATCGATTCCTCTAAAATTTAATAAGGATATTCAGGGATGATGGAATTACATCATGATTGTCCTTTTACTGAGAGATGACCGTTGTCTGTGATGTTACAAGCCCTTAAAAGTTTAACTGCAGATAATGCGATTTTGTGTCCAAGTTTTCAGCTAGAACAGCGCACTAAACTAAATGATTATACAGCACAGTGATAAATCATAACCTCTTTTGTGCTATGGCTAGAACGAAATTTTCGATTTCAAAAACTGCTACAAGTAAATGTGAAATCTAAACTTCGAAACGTGCTATCGTCATTTTGAGAAGGAAATTTAAAAATTCGCTCTAGCCATAGCACAATAAAATACACCAAGTTTATGTTCCTCGCGAATCAACTCTTGAAATTCTATGTCGGCGGAGAAAACTTGGACACAAAATTGCAGGTTTTGAGGCTTCCGAAGAACTTCCGAGTCGATGTTTACAACAACGTGTGCTTTATTTAAAGCTGTGAATCTAATTATGATAATTCGCTATGTTCCAGCGCACGGGATGCGAGGCTGAGAACAATACCGCGTAATTACTTGTACAAAGAACTCTGAGAAAAAAATTCTCATGAATATTTCGTTTGTTGTCGGCTTCAGTCGTCGCAGTTCGTGCATACTCTTTAAATAAATACATACATAATAATTTCAAGGGTCCTGCGCGACCTTAACTGCGTCATTTGTGCTTGACTAGAGTGATTACACTGGTTTTAGTTTTACGACACGTGGATACAGCAATCACGTACATACAATTATAACTATGGCATTCAGCTTTCGTGTAAGAACATGTACAGCGATCACGCACACACAACTATCACATGCGTATACAGCGATCACGTGCGCATGCATGCACCGATCATGTGAACTTTATCTACCTCACGTACATACAATTATAACTATGGCATTCAGCTTTCGTGTAAGAACATGTACAGCGATCACGCACACACAACTATCACATGCGTATACAGCGATCACGTGCGCATGCATGCACCGATCATGTGAACTTTATCTACCTCGTGCATACGGCTATCATGTGCCTTTACAGCTATCAAGTGCACATACAGTTGACGTGCACGTGTACCTGTCACTTGTGCCGATATAAGTAGCTCGCACGCATAAAGCTATCACATGCGCATGCACGTATCACGTGCACATTAAGATATCACGTGGACGTACAGATATTGCGCTTGCATACAAAAAACAAGAAACACTTGTGCGAATGTAAGTTGAAAGAAAGTTTATAACTATTTATTTATTTCTTGTTTTCGTGTCCAGGTTGATTCTGTTTTATCGAAAATCGTCAAAGATGGAGTCAGTCGAGGCCTAGAAGAATGCCAAAATATGTTTGAGAATAAGCTCTGGAACTGTCCAGTGGAGATGTATAAAAAGTTACCCATCTTTAATAGCACAACACTTCCTTATGGTACGTTTGTTTCTGTTACTTTCTGCAGTATTACTGTGTGGCATACATAGTTTTATTGTATTTTGCTAAGTATTTGGAGAGGTTAGTGCGCTGGAGAACGGATCGAACGGTTCCGGTTCCAGGCCTGGCCAGGACACTGCGTTGTGTTCTTGGGCAAGACACTTTACTCTAATAGTGCCCTTTTCCATCCAGGTGTATAAATGGGTACCGGCGAATTTAATGCTGGAGGTAACCCTGCGATGGACTAGCATCCCATCCAGGGAGTAGTAGTACTCCTAGACGCTTCATGCGACGGAAACCCGGATACGCTCCGGCTTGATGGCCTACTATAGGCTCGTATACAGACTACTCCTTTATCCTTTATCGTTCTAAGTATGTATGCATCCACTTTCTTCCCATTTATACACCTAAGGGGAGAGAAGGTATGTCAGAGTTTTAAAGTGTCTTGTCCAAAAACACAACACATTGACTCGGTCAGGGCTCAAACCCGGAGCGCTCGATCTAGAGTTCAGCTTACTAACCATTAGGCCACCCAGCGTCCAACATAATTCGGTAGCTGTCCTATTCGTTCTTGTTATTTTCTTGCAGCCACCAGAGAGACATGTTTTATCCACGCCATCAACGCTGCCGCCATTACATACGAAATCACACGTCAGTGCACACTGGGCAAAATACCCGGATGTGGCTGTCCATCAAAGCCACCAAAAGAATATGTTGCACGTAAGATTTCTTGGCGATGGGACCGGCGTGTGTGTAGTGATAACATCGAGTTTGGAGAGAAGGAGAGCAAAGGCTTCACAGATAGACTGGAAAATGGAAACGACTCTGTAGGAGCTGTTAACCTGCATAACAATGAAGTAGGAAGAGAGGTAAACTTTTAAGCACGTAAAATACTAAAAGAGCAGCCAGGAAAATTCATATTAGTATTCCACTATTAAGGGTCTTGAATGGTCCATCATAATTTTGCAGTGTTCGCAAGATTAGGCTTCTGCTCGGAATGCTCGCAAAATTTCAGTGGGTGCTCGTTTGCTCGTGTTCGCATATTTTAACAACTGCTCGCATGCTCGGTTTTTAGTAGAGGTAGCGTTTTGAAAAGTGCTCGTTGCTCGCAAGGCTACCTTTTGTCAATGTTCGTGCTCGCAAAGAAAATCGCTCTACTCGCAAAGACCATTCAATACCCCTTCTATTGCGCCATTTTACCATATTAGGGCAAAAGAACGCGAAAAATGGGCCACGTTATTACACTGAACAGGGCAAAAAACGGACGCACAAACTTACGCAATATCGGCCCAAACTTAGTGGAAAAAATAGTGGAATAATGAAACACTTATTCGATGGTTTTACATATAATACGAGCAAGCATTTTGCTCATTGCTCTTATTTTTATAAAAGGTGTATTTATTGACGGTGTGGTGGCAAGTCTGAGTTTATTTAAGGCAAGGAGTTCACGTGAAAGCTGTTTTCCCACCGTTTAATTTGGGTTTAATGCGAATATCTCGTTAGCGTTTCAAGCAATCTAAACACTCTATGCTCATTTCACAAATCTATGTTTTGCGGTGTTTTGTGAATTTTTGGGGGATTTCTTGGGCGGAAATAGTTTTTCTCAAAGGATTAGTAAAAGTTAGAGAAATAAGAAATATTGGAGATTTAACTGATGTGGTTTTAAAATTAGCATTTGAAGTTTAAAATTGGTAGACGCACACTAGACAGTCCCCGTGACAACCTGAAGTGCTCTTGCGTGGGGGTCAACTATCTGGTGGTGTTTCAAAAACAATTTTCTTTTTCCTTTCCTTTCTTTAAACCTTCTTAAATTTCACTCAAATACACATGTACCCCTGCCTTAACGGAACAATTCTGTTTGTGGCTAACAGGTTATTCGAACAAGTGCATGGCTAAGGTGTAGGTGCCATGGTGTCAACACGGCATGTGCTATAAAAACTTGCTGGTTGGTACTGCCACCTTTTAAAGACGTTGTATCAAAGCTGAAGGAGAAATACCACAATTCCGTGCGGGTGTGGTCCGTAGACAACAAGCTTCGCGTGCAAGTAAACAATCACTCCATATCCTTCCCTGGAATCTCTAGACGGAACCTAAAGCTTGCATACCTCGACTCCTCCCCAGACCTTTGCGTGCGAAATGACATCCTGGGCATCCCTGGAATGCTGGGACGATCGTGCAGGAGCGATGAAGTCGCCGACAAGTGCAATTTGTTCAGTGCTATTTGTAACTCGTGTAAACTGAAAGTTAAAATAGTGGAGAGATACAAGCAGGTTAAGTGTAGGTGTAAGTTTGTTTACTGCTGCAAAGTTGATTGCGAGATGTGTACCGAGAAGTATTCTGTAATGACTTGTTCCTTGTAAGGAGTGGAGTTAAAACTTAACGAGAAATCGTTGATTTTGGCTTTGTAGCACATTGTGAGTCAGTTCCAGTTCTCATTTTGATGAAGAAAATTAAGCATGTTTGAAGCCACAAGTGCAAAATCTGTTAGTGAAACAAGCAATGAATAAACAACTTCAATACAAAGCAATTCTGAATTTATTTTCTATTGATCGCACGCGCCATGCACGTGGCGAAGAAATAGCGCGCGCACAAACACGTGCAATGTCGCGTGTGAAGTTGCGTGCAAAGTTGTCCCGTGTCAAACATTGCATTCAAAGGGTCATTACAAGAAAAGTTGGTTTTGCCAAACTTAAGATTCGAACCAAAACTGAGACAAAGATGGATGACTAGCCTGCGTAGCCACCCAGTTTTCACTCCTCGAATTCCCTCAATACTCCTACTACCCCCTTCCCCTTTTACGCCTGCTACACAGGCTAGTGGATGACTAACTTTGACAAAGATGCCAAAGGTGAACAAGCCTTTGACTTGGGTATGACTCGCGGTTGAATTGCGCATGTCTAGCTTTCGAAAGTATGCATTGGTGCAATGAATATTTGTTTCTTTTTTTTTTTTTTTTTTACCTCCGGCCATTTCGATTGCTTTTAAAAACTATCCTAGTACGGAACACTTGAAGAGTCGCTCGTTTCGTCCAGCTTGCGCAGTAAGGTGCGAAGAACTGAATCTCGAGACTATATGCAAACTGTTTCAAACGATTTTTCTCCCTCGAAGAGGAGTCAACGTTTTCTCGTGCAATATTCGACAATATGGATACATATCCTCGCTTTGGCCAAAGCCAGCTCTCGCTTGGTAATGCCTGATTTGGATGTGCGCATGTGTGTAAGGCTCTGCTTCACTGCTCTTCACTTGTCGATTCAATTACCGCTGCTTCACTTTCCTTTCCCTGTCGGAAGATTATTGGACGATAGAGACTGTAGGCAGTTTACATATGCCGGAGATGTGTCTGTGTGGCAAATGATGACAATGGTTTAAGTTACGCTTCCGTTGGTTGAGTGGCTCATCAGGCTAGAGCTTATAACCGGTTCAGGGGGGACTCCCTGCTCCAGTTTCTACTTGATACCCTGGATAAGAGACCTCCCGGCATTTCATGATTTCCCTAGAGGCACTCGTAAAGTGACTTGCCCAAGAACATAATGCAATGATCCCACCTAGGACTCGAACTCGGAGCGCTCGATCCGGATTCGAACACGCTATTCACTAGGCCATCGCACCTCCCTATGGCTATTCTTGTGTGCTGCTATTTTCGAATGTGTTTCTGTAGTTTCAAGTTAATGCGAAGGCTTCATTCGTTCACAAGTCACAGCGTTTGTCAGATGCCTAGCGTGACCTGCAATTAGCTCTTAACAACAATTCCTTCCGGCTTGTTGCTTGAATCAAAGCTAAGATGCTCATTACCATGGCAACGTCAAATAATTAAGTAGTGGCTACGTGCCAGAATTGTAATCTGCTTGATTCAGCACTTGACGAGTTAGAGCGAGTTAATCCTTTCTAAATTTGTAGGGCGGGTTAGAACGTCACCTGTTGATGACACAGTGATAGCATAAGCTCCATCTAAACACATTTACAAAGACAACATTGCTTGGAGTGTAAGGCAGAAAATCTTGTCATTAATTAACGAATAGTGTCTGTCACACACTGCCTGCCAAATGAATAAACAAAGAAGTAAATGAATAAACAAACAAGCTACAGCAAAAGTCCAATTAGAAAAGTCATAAATCATAAAGAAGGACAGAAACAGTTCAAAAACAAATGTCGTTTGATCTGAGGATGTCCAGACTGCGATGTAGCACTGTAGAAACAGGACACTGCATGGAGATCACAATCCAGTTATGAACCAATGAGATTCGAGAATTATGTTACAAATGATAAGACCTCCATGAATTGCCAGTTTCTAAAGAAACCCAAGCACTGCCTGTGTGTTATGCTGGGACGCTTCAGTTGGTGTGCTTTTGTAATAAAGCTGGCTCGTTTGTAAAAGACTTTCTGCTCGTTCGTAAAGTATAAGTCGCAATAGCCTTTGTCATTAAGGCAGTACTCAAGTTCATTGTTAAAAGATTCTACAAGACGCAGAAATCCGTGCCAGGCAATCGCAAGCGCGCATCGACAAGGCAAACAACCTTCTGACTTCCTGTTACGGTCTTGGCGTGATTTGGAGCTGCTTTTCTTCAGACAAGGTAAGGATTCAATCTATAAAAAGCGATAGAAAAATTTATATACATATAAACTCGTGTCTGACTGCACTTGGTGTATATGTTATGCACGTCAGCATTATTTTTTCGAAACACGCGGTATAACCTGTCATTACCAAGCTGTCATGGTTCAAAAATAACTTAGGGGGAGGTGAAGATCGAAGCAAAATTGAAAAGTGGCTGTCAGAACTTAAGTAACTTGTAAGTCTTATCAATTTTTTCCTTTTTGTCTACAAGTCCCTGACACGTTTACGTTTGCTAATCTTCTCGAGGATTCAACGGAGAATGATTCGTGAGCATTCAGGGAGGTAGAATCTTTTCGAGTGCATTAACTTGATCAGTCTTAGTACACGTATCGAGCAAGCTGCGTCACTCCGTAAGAAATCGACTCAAGCGCAAGAGAAGAAATACAGTTTCACTTTAAACAAACTTGTGCAATTCTGGCTGGTTTTGCTCGAGGTCATGCGTTATAATTAGGACATGGCTGACCTTTGTTTACAGGGAGGTAGAATATTTTTGAGTGCATTAACTTGATCAGTCTTAGTACACGTATCGAGCAAGCTGCGTCACTCCGTAAGAAATCGACTCAAGCGCAAGAGAAGAAATACAGTTTCACTTTAAACAAACTTGTGCAATTCTGGCTGGTTTTGCTCGAGGTCATGCGTTATAATTAGGACAGAGCTGACCTTTGTTAGTGACAAATAAATAAAGGCTTAGTCATTGTAAAATTTTCCGGCTTTTCTGACCACAGAAGATGTTATTTAATGCTTTCCAAATACGCATGCACGCTTTAAGTGCGTGAAAACGACAAACTTAAGCTAACATGCTGAAAGTAAGTTTAGCTATGTCACGATTATTTTGTTCAGTGAGTCAATGATGCTAAAATCAACGACTTTGCGGGCTATGAGTCGCTAAACTTAGTATTTATTCCGACACAACGCATTGATGAACAAAATTAACTTTCGTTCTAGCACAGAGTCGAAAGTGTTCTCGTAGTAATCGTGTGTTCTTCAGTTTGTGTAATCCTTTCAAACACGCAATGTTTGTTTATTAGACAACCCATTCTCATCCTCTTGCACGTGACGACAAAATCTCTAACACAAATGGACTGCGTGGCAGGCGTATGTTGGGGGGTGAATGGTTGGGGGAGAGAATTTTGGGAGGAAATGAGCCCTGTTACAAACGCTAGGCCAACTGTATGTGTGGGCAAGCGAAAGGGCACGTTTTCTTTTCTATTTTTTTCTATTTTTTTCATCCTCAAACGAAATTGAATAAGACGTAACCAAAACAATCATACAGTTTAACCTGATAAAGGTCATAGGGTTGGGGAAAAGAAACACTCAGTACTCCCACACCTTAATATTTTGTCGACTCCCCCCTGGAAACTTAACTTATGAGAGGTTGGTTAAAAGGTTATTGTTGCTGATAGGGTGGTTAAGAGTGTCTTTTTTTGGGGGGAGGGGGGGTTGCATGCTATGCCGGGGACGGGAGGGGGAAGAAGCAAAACAGGCGGAAGGTGACTGTGAGAATGGAGCTTAGGTAATGGCCGAGAAAAACGGCTAAAGGTTTCACTGTCAACAGACAAATCTCAGTCAACTGATAGCTGGGATCACCCATTTTGTCTGGATGTGGCAGCTTAGACATGTCCAAAAATATACGAGAAACCTCATCAAGTCCCGGTCAATGAAAAGTAATCACGGAGACTTTTCCTCCATAGTTTTGGAATTTTGTAGGGTTCTTAGTAATTCAATCTTGCTTGTAATTACTTCTTTTTCAGTTTATTGTCATTTTTATAGCTTTTTCTATTACAATTGATACAGCAATTTCATTGTGGATTTTACTGCTTATTTCAATAATTTCAGTCCTGTCCAATTAAGATATTACTGAAAAGCTTGTCCGGGGAGTTCCATAGGTATTGTGTGGAGAGGGGCGGGGGGGGGGGGGGAGGGGCGAAGGGAGGGGGAACAGATCCTTTTTACAGACGAGACCCGAGCTCTGATAGGACTCTTCTAGCCTAACAGGCAGACTTGAAATAAAATAAATAAACAATGAATTCGTGTCAGAGTATTCAGCACTGCTGTGCTAAATGGGAACGTCAACTAAGGACACAAATATTGTAAATAGAACAGAAATTTGTTGAGAAACCCAACTGGTGTACAGGCCATTCACCTGACTATTTGCATAGCGTGGCACAGAAATTAAACTCGGTCGGGACCAAGTGCAGCTTTTGAAAAGTTGGTGGATTTGAACCAGGGACATCCAATTTTAAAATCGGATACTACCGCTCAGACTCGCCAACTTCTGAACCATTTAATGTTTGTAAGGATTCTATATTTGGTGAGAATCATTATTTTGCTTGAAAGGGTAACAGATATTTGAGCCAGATCTTTCAACACGACCCTTTCTCTCTCTCTCCCACTCCCCCCCCCCCCCCCCCCCCCCAGTTCCATAGAGGACTGCACGTGCAGGTGCACGTGTGTTTTTGCATTTCGTGATCTATGGAAGCCAGTAATCATAATCCCATACTTGACTTAATCAGCAATCAGTGTGTGCTGCTTCATTTCCTTATCGTATTGTGAGGAATAAGGTTGGAATCAAATAAAAAGAAGAAAAACATTGTTTTTGTTTTCGTTAAAACAATCATTGTGTATCAAAGAGTTTTTCTTGGAGTCTCTGTGGGAAACTTGAAAAAATGCGTGACAGAGCTGTACTTTGTCTGCTTTAAGCTTAACTAAATCTTGTCTAATCAGTGACTAATGCACGTAAGAGCAGAGTTAAGCTTTTCCACAACTTGCAGACTGCTGTTTACGTCTATAACGGCAGACTAGACACAGTAGAATTAGCCAGACATTTGCAGTCCATTGTACTTTTGAAGGAGTTGTGTTAGATACTACCATTAGCTCTCAATTTTCTTAAATATGAGCTGCATTCTCTTTAAGGTTAGGAGTATATTCGAAAATCAAGTGTCTTAAGAAAAAAGGAGCTCACAAGTGGTATATATTTTTAATCACGTTATTAATTTCTCCAACTTGCGTACATGGATTACAAAAAGAAAACATGCGGACTAAAATGTTTAGCAGGGGATTACACAAATGCGTCAGCCGTGTTCAATTGAGTTAGGACCCAACATTACACAGTGAGTTGTCGAATTTATGCCAGTTTCCTCCCTGTTTGATCCGGTCGACCCTCTATCGATTTTACTGCCTCTCGCTGTCTCAAATAGCTGACCACTTCATTATCCTCGCTACAATACTCGCTTGAAAATCCGTTTCCGTTCTGATAGTTAACGTTTGTATTGAAGATCTTCACTTTGAACTGCCAAATTTGCGCGTTACAACGGCTCCGGAATGTCAAATGCTTGCAAACTGATAAATGCAAGAGAAATCAAGAGCCGCGAGAAAGTTTTGGCGAGAGGAAAATCCAAAAAACAAAAAAACAATGCTAGCTTTAGCGCACGCGACACTTTACGCCCTCGGGTAGCAGCTTTCGCAAGGTCTGGCATGAATGGCTTGTTACCCTTCGAGAAAACAGCGGAACAAACAACAGGAACAACGCCCCTAGCCTCCAAAACAATGAGAACTAATACACTAGAGGACAAGTAGAAATACAAGCTTACGTCTGCACTACTACAAAGAATACGACTGCTACATACGGGATACTTAGGCTAGAAAACTACTCGCTGATTGGCAAAAACCTCGCCATGCGTGCGAGCTGATAATTTACAAAGATTAATTATGTTGAGGAGCAGGAGTTTACTGCAAATACTTCCGTGCTAACGGTGAGCACCACCGATACATCTATGTGCGAGTTAATCTTGTCAGTTTTTTCACTTATCCTCCGGAAATACTTAGCAGATAAATCACTGATCTTTCCACCTTGAAAAAGTGCAAAAATTTTAGTCACACGTATTTATACGGATATACGATACAAAGTAATAAAAGGAGAATCAGCCCTCTAGATAATCCTTCGTTATCTGAAGATTTCAGTTCATTATGAAACTTTGTTGCACGATGATTTCTGGTTTGTCAGATTCGGGTTTTCTTCGCTTATCAAAGAATGAAATTAATAAGGAAAAATGCTTTGGACAAAGAGTTTAAGAAAAATGGATGTAAGCACCTCATTGAGCCTTTCACAAGCCCCAATTACCCAGCAATTACATACCTTTGACGTCATAGAAAATTTGCCTTTCAGTATAAATACAAAGTGTAATTCCGATAAATCCCCTCGGGGAGAGTAATATTCCCCAACATTAGTCATATGGGTATGTACCTCCCCATAAAAGCAGAGTGTGGTTGTCAGTTTGGTCTTAAATTGGATCAAAGCTAGATGATACTGTTTAGGTATAATTTGTTATGGTTTTGCATTCTTCAAGTTATTTGAGGGTCCCCTATACCCCTTTGCAAAGCTGAATCACGTAAAAACATTTGGCTTTTACACGCATCACGAATGATAACCAAAGTGTACTCACATTTACGCAAAAAATCAAGGCAATCCCTGTTTAGACTGTATCAGAACTGTAACCCTCGCAAGGCTAAAAAACTGCAGAAACTGACTTGCTCTCAGTGTTGCGTGTCATGTCTGTTAAGGTCATGCGCGCGACAAAAAAGCCCCGGAAAAATAGCTGACAAAAGTTTGATCTGTTCAAAACCCAACTACAGAGCTGAAAACAAAGACGTACCTTTACAGTCTTTACATATCTAGAGCACCAAAAGAATCAGAAATTAGGTCACGCAATGCAAAACGAGATGATTCGCAAGCCGTCTTACTTATCTCTTTGTTCTCGCAAAAAGATCTTAAAATTGGGAATCACGAATTACGAAAATCAAAATAAAAGCTTAAATCACGTTTCACGGGAAAACAAACAGCCCAAACTTGCTTCACGGAAAAGTATAGGGGACTCTCAGCTCTTATTTGAAGATTGCACTGTTAATCTAGATAACACTTGCTTTAAAATTTACAATCAATGAAAAGTTATAACGTTTTTAATTGAGTTAATCTAACTTGTATATAACGAAGCGAAAAACATTATGCACGCTTAAAATGAAACTTTTGAAAATTTTAATTGTCACCATTTAACTTTTTGCTTGGTGACGTTTTCCTTGCTGTTCATGTTGTGGTTGTGTAAACCCCCCTGGGGGGGGGGGGGGGGCTCCTTTATGAAACAGACGGGGATGCTCGTTGGAAATTTTGAAAAGAACCCCAAAAAGAGGCCAGTCTGGGTGTGGCTTAAACTTTTCTTGACTCCTGAAAGATACCAAAAAACTAAGAATAGAATTTATATTCGTATATTTCTTGGTATGTAACACTAAACGAGACCATTATGGCTAAAAATATTGGCGTTTTGCCCGGAACACCCTAAGCGAGACCAAATATCCGAAATTTACACCCCTAAGCGAGACGACGAGCATCCCCGTCACTTTCATATGCGAGTCCCCCCCTCCCGGGGTGTAAACATGCGACAATCTAATAACCGTTCACTTCTGGCGCTGTGTCTATTTGTTTTAAAAAGCTTAACAGTTTTAATGCCAACACCGTGACCGGAATGAGCACTTTTCATGGCAGTGATCCTTTAATACTAATTACTTCTGATCTGTGGTTTTCGGGATGACAAATCTGGTTAAGTATTTTTGGTAGTTGTTTTTGTCAAAAAAATACCATCATTATCTCAATTCTTTTCATAATGCCTTTTAATTAATAACTTCGTTTGAAACTGAAACTTCGATTTTTGCAGTTAAATTACTACTTTGCTGGCAGAATTCGGTTTCAGGTGACTCTTAATAGTTTAAGTAAGATTTAAACTGCAAGGGACCGCAAACGATAATGCTGCTATTCGTAGGATAGAAGCATTAAAATGACAAGTGATCAGCAATAAAATGACAAGTGAGTTCAAAGTACGGAACTTGATACAGTGTATGGGTTATTAGGCAATTTAACTGTTTTCGCTCTTTAAGCTGGCGTCATTTAGATTTGTTACACCGTGCTGAAGAGCTCCAAGAGGAGCGAAACAACTGTCCACGGATGCAATCCTGCTCTATCGGTTCTAGTTGTGTTGGTGTCTGGCAAAGTCTACTTTTCTCTTAATAGTTTAGTCAGAATAAAACATGCCCGTCTTTAGTTTTCTATCACAGCTATACCAATAACGTTAAGGAAAATCTTATTGCACAATCGTAAAACAAGTTTTACCAATGAACAATTTGAGGTCATGGTGACGTTAAAATCTGTTTCCATAGTACGTCATATGAGGTTAAAGATACACTAATTTGGGCCTTTCGAGGCTGATAACTAAAAAACTACTCGGTAAAAGTTTTTCGTTTTTACATATTTTTATCCAACTGACAAAATAAACATTTTTGCGAATTTTTAAAGAAATATGTCAAAAGGTTTCGGCGCTTCATTATTTTGCATAAGTTTAAGGTGGCTCTGAAAATTTCTGACAGAATTTTTTAAAAAATTGTCAGATCGTTTCTTTTGTCCTTTGGACAAAACCATTTGAAAACAAGAACGTTTACCGTCTAGGTTTAGAGAAATTAGCCTTAAACTGTCAAAAATAAGGCATCTTTGACCACTTTTGTAGTTGCCATGGCAACGAATTTTGACGCCACAGTGACTCCAATTTGTTTATTAGTAAAACCTTAACAAGGATGTTCTGAAAGTTAAACCTTAACATTGCAGGTTTAGCAGCAATAGAATGCCAAAGATGGGAATGCCTAAACTATTACGTGCCATCTTTATAATCTAAATCATCCGCTTATTCCGCAATTTAATGAGCACTGACTTTTCACTGAGCAAAAAAAAAAAAATGATTCCCTGGTGCCAAACGTCGCATAAACAGTACAGTAAGTAGCGTACACAATGCGATCTGTTTATCACCGTTTAGCTCCCTTAAAAAATCCTTAAAGATTTGGAAAGTATTTTTAAACTCGATTGACTTGTTGCCCTGTTGGCAAGTCCATGGTTTATTGTATTGCTAAGTTATCTTGTTCTCGTCTCTCGGCATGCGGGCAATAATCCACATATTTCATTGGGTTTAACGGCGAAATAAACCACTTGAGATATTAACAGAACTCTTTATCGGCCTTATTAGAGAATAATGATCTGTTTACGAAAATCTATTCGTGCTTTCTAGCATTCCGGATTGACTGATATGAAATCCGCTAAAAAACACAACCCACAAGAAGTGATTGTCCCTGCCTGTGTGATAGAGTCATTTTATTTTGCACCGGAAACTGTTCTGATTCAGTATACTTGGACTAATTGTTTTTTGTTTAAATAGGCTATTGTGTGTACAAGAATTCAACAGAGTCATTCATCGATGACCTCAAAATCTCAAGCACTGCATAAATCTTGTAAGTAGAAGATGAACATGATGCAAGCAGCAGTGTGGTTGGTGACTCTTGTCGCTTCATTGGTGAACGCGCGGCGGTTGGGACAGAGCAGTTTAACGGAGTAAGTTTGAACAATTAACTTCTTTAGAATTTCATAACTACTTTGGTAGCATAGTGCCTACGAATGCAACCCCTTGCCATCGCTTCCAGATGAGAGGCGGCTGTTTTCGCATTCTACTAGCCCCTTCGATAGCAACTTTCAGTCAGCCTTTATTCAAGTTCACTAGAATCCCTTTTTTTCAAGCCTTCCAATTCTCAATCGAATTAACCTCCCGATAATTTGAACCGGCAAAAGTCGTTTCCCTTGAATTTGACTTGCTTCAGTAAGTCGAACACTCAAATTTTAGCCCCGATTTTTCAGACTGTGGATTTCCAAAACCAATTTCCGTTTCCGTAGGAGGTTCGAGAAAAAGGGTTTCTTCTGTAGTCAGTAATAGCACGGAATTATTGCATACACACTGCAACTCCATCCAATGAAGCGACAGTGTTTTCGTGCCCGCAAAAGTTTACTTTGTAAAAACTGATGTTGTTTTACATGAACGAGGTTATATATAAAACTTCAATAATCTTTACCAGATACACGAGAAGCGCGCTAAGCAAGATTTTTGCGTTAAGTATTTGATGGATGATTCGAGTTTCGTTTAGTTCCTCGGGACTCGTTTTACCGTAATATGGCCTAAGCTGGCACATTTACAATTGTACCATGTATGAGCCATTTTTACAGAATTTCCTGTTCACTTTGAAGGTTCAAAAGCAACAACATAAAATAAACTTCTGATACATAACTTCATCTAGACATCTACACCCCCAAATAAACCTCTTATCCCAGCTAATGGATTCCATTATCCTTTCCGTTTAAACCGCACCCGTTAAATACATATTTAAGCTCATGGACTTATTACAATGTCTACCAATACCGAGCGTACTTTACTTTACTTATGTTACTGTAGTTGTTCAGATGGCTTTTGATTTTAATTTCATAAGAATTAAAATTGCTTGTTTTGCTGTTTGAAAGAGTCAAAATATATTCCAGGTTCTTTTGTTTCATTGATTTAAGTCAGGATTTCTATGCTTAGTTTTCTTCAACGAGTCAAGCCGCTAGTTGATCTTCATTTAGTTCGACTGACAGCACTATGATCTGAACATTTTACAAGTAAACCAATCCAATTAAACTACACGGTTTTTTAATAAAAAGACAGTTTTCTCTCCCACCCTCCACTTGAACTCCCAAACTCGCAAAAAATACGCCCTCAAAGCTTATTATAACCTCAGGGCTTATTTTTCACAAGTCTGTGTTTTCCTTACAAAACATTTTTTTGTCCACAGAATCAAGACTAGCCCAGAAAACATTCTCCGACATAAGGTATGTTAAATCATCTTTATGTAAATGTAAGGTTAAGTCTACGTTCGAGACTAGTGTTTCATCAGGCTGGAGCTTATCCCGGTTTCCCGGGCGGTTTCCGAAGCAAGGTTACCCCAGCATTAAATTCGCCAATACCATTTATACACCCGGGTGGAAAGAGACACAATGTGAGTAACGTGTCCTGCCCAAGACTACAACACAATGACCCTGTGGCTCGAACCCAGACCGCTCGATCCGGGGTCCAACACGCTAACCATAGGCCACCGCGCCTTCCCACTTCATTTTCTAGTCAATTTTAAAAAATTGACTAGAAAAAATTCAAGCGACGATTATTTCCTTGCCTTCGATAAAGGCGTTTATGGCAGGGCTTGAGTTGCTGCTTAGATGATTTTCCGCGCTAATCCGATATCCGGACGGTCCGTAAACTCTTTTCTCTTCCAAAATCAGTTGTTTTTATCTTAGTAAAGATTTTGAAACAGTCCTGAAAGTCAAATATAAAGCGAAAGGTCCTAACTTTCAGGACTGTGGATAGTATTTTCATGTAGTACTGGTTATTATGCTGTACAAGGTGGTTCTAAGTTTAAGGTCTACGGATAGGACTCTAGTTTGCGATCATTCAGATGAAAGCTGGACATCGAGAAGTACGTTCATATAGTATTGTTTATCAGGTTTTTTACCGTGTGTTGTACAAGGTCTTGAGACTATACATTTTGCAGTGCTTTCATGTGGTACTTAACAATTATTCCATGTGCACGCGTTGGATATGAGGTGGTAGATAGCCAACGAGACGCGTAGCGCCGAGTTGGCCTTAACTATATCTCATATCCAACAAGTGCAAGTGGAATAATTGTTTTATTAAAAACACCCAAGGAATCGCAATATTTGAGCTCCCCGGTTGTTCTCCCTGTCGCGTACACCTACCAAATTTGTGGTCCATGATATATGAGCTCATATACCATGGCCTACAAACCAATCAAAACTCAGGAATTGCAATATACCATGGCTAGTGTTTAGTAAGTTTGTTTATTGTGCTGTACATGGTGGCTCCAACACAAGGTCTTGGGATGAAACACTGTTATCATATAAGTAGATTGTGTAACACTGTTTTGCAAAATCATAAATCAAGGGTTGAATTCCTTGCATTTCCACTATATTAGTAATCGCCTTACACTTCAACTGCTACTAAAGCTGTTTGATTTAAGCTGAAGAGTCGCCTATCTCAATACTCATGATTATTATTCCACAAAATCCCACAATGCCTATATATGGTAAGAAAGTCATTGCTATTCGTCATCTGTACATAACAGATATCCTGCGATATACAGTATGGCCAATGGTTCATCTCAAGTATCGCAAACGCTGCATAACCACAGTTTTTCTGGCTGTAAAATGTGTTCCTTGACAATTTTTTGATTAATATGCTCAAACTTGCAGAATATCGTCTGATCTTAACCAACTCAGCCTACGGCCTCGTCGGCAAAGTATCAGGCGATATTTCGCGCAATTTCGCAGGATAATTGTTGGAGCTTTCCTAATAAAAGATTGTTATTAAACGTGTGGAGGTTTACAGTTAAAGCGTTAACCAAAAATTCTTGCCCGTTCAGGATTCATTTCCTCACACAACTTTTTCGTGAAGATATGAAAACTTGTTTGTCGGCAATTTTCTCTTTCTCTCGCCCTGGCCTAGCTGGCCGGTTGTTCAAAATGAGCCGATAAAGTTAATAAGGATTACAAGTAATCCAGGATTATCACGCCCTTCCATTTAACAGGACTGCCGTGCACTTAAAAAATTAGTTATAGCTGGAAAAATGTCAACGAAAAAATAATGGACAAACAAACATAGATCATTATTGGCAATTTGTAAAGCTAAATAAATTGTCTTTGACCCTGGATAAGCCTGTTATTCATGCTGGGCTTTAAACTAAATACAACCTGTTTCTTCTGCTTATCTTAGCTATTCATAATATTTGACCGTATAGGTTAAGAATGGTACACTTAAAGATGCCGAACGGGGAAGAAAAAAATTAAAGCATCCAAAACCAGCAACAGTTAATCCGTAGGATTACGCCGGTTTTCTTTCAAGTGCTAAACGTTCTAAGCCCCAGAATTATCTGCGTTGACTGATAAAGAAATTCGGGGACAATAGCAGAGCTCGTTCGCGTTCAAGGTTGAGACTAATCTGTGATAAGTTTAATCCTATTTTCTGAAAATCGGCCGAAGCACAAAGACATTTAAAAAAATTTGCTGAAAGGTTATAAAACTGCATTTACAAAGCTATTTATAACTGAGTTAATATAGGGACGAGAAAGGGTGCCTTGCCTTCTCTTTCTTCTTGCGCGGTTTTTGCGGATCGGTCAACCTCCAAATCACCTCTCTGTGCATGGGCAGTAGAGACAGTAGAAGCTCTTATAAAAATGTATTTTCATGCATTAAACGTTTGGTTTTTACTATTTCTTTCCAGACATATCCAATTTTATCAAGCATAGTAAAAGCAGGAGGTCATCGTGCATTAGAGGAATGTCGAAAACTTTTCAAGAATGAGATCTGGAACTGTACACTAGATAACAAACATGTGATTAAAGAGTTGCCCATCTTTGTCAAAACAACTCTTCCTTACGGTAAGATGAGGCTATCCAGAGATGATAAAATTGACTTTAATTCTTAAGTTATTTCTGGGCGGATAAAAAGAATGTCAATAAAAGTCTGCACTGAGGCATTGTCAGAGAAAAAATACTACACAAGAACATGATGAATAGATTGGCTAAATGACTGACCATTGTTATTCCAGCACGAATTGCATGCAGTATTGAATGGAAATGCAGATCAGTCAGTAGTTAAATCAATGATTAATTGTTTAGCCGATCTATCCAACATGATTTTAAATGGAAATATTTCATTATTTAGCCGTGGTTTCAAGTTTTTAAACTCGTTTTGTTGCTTTCCAAACTTCTAAGTCAGTACTGATTAGGAAAAAAAATGGCCCCTAACACAGGTTCCTTTCACTACATGACAGTTCAGTGTCTTCTGCGGCTTGCATGTGGTACGAATTTCGCTTGGTAACCGTGTGGCTCTACATCTACGCATATATTTTTGGCTGAGAGACATATTTGTCAACTCATATTACTAAAGTTACATGCATAAGGTGGCGTAAGTCATGTGCTTGCTCGGCTTTCATCTAGAAAATGCATAAAGATGATTGCCTCATTTTTATTTGTGTTCGAAAAGATAACCTACGTTTTTGCTTTTCCATTTTCTTGTAGCCACCAAAGAGACCGCGTTTATCCATGCCATTAGTACAGCGGCTATCATACAAGAAATCACGCTCCAGTGCCGAATGGGCAACATACCCGGATGTGGATGTGCTGTTAGGAAAGAGCGAAAAGGAAACGGCGACTGGCAGTGGGGAGGATGTGGTGATAACATCCGGTTTGGAGAGAAGGAGACGAGGCGCTTTATCAACATACTGGAAAATGGATACAATGCACGGACAGCTTTTAACTTGCACAACAATGAAATAGGAAGAAAGGTAATAAAGTTTACCCGCGGCTTTCCTCATCTCTCATTGCTTGTTGCATCTGCCCTAAGACAATAAGCTTATTGCCCTATCCGTTCTAAATTCTTGGTATAGATAACGACCTTGTCACCAGATTCTTCTCTGGTGTTTTAATCCAAGATGGCGGCTAAGTAGCTGCTTTCGTGGATTTAAATCCAAAGAAGAACCTGGGTACGAGAGATTTCGGGAGGCGATGTATATGTGGAGTAAAAGATTGAGAAGTTTGAGCCATAACTAGGTACGGGAAGACATTTCTCTCCCATAATAAATTACGTTCTTTTGACCCAGTGGTATAAATGGGTACCGTGGCGAATTTCTGGGAAACCTGATCCAAAGGAAGTAGTAGTGCTACAGGGCACCCAACGAGAATCAACACTACTAAATTCCAATTCGATCTGTATAGTCCTACGTCTTATACATGAGCCTCTGGCTCGGACACTGAGGGTAACCTCGTCCCGCGTATGGACTTTAAAATTGTATTTACATTTTTTTATTTTTTTATTTACAGAATAT
This sequence comes from Oculina patagonica, assembly GCF_052425735.1. NCBI lineage: Eukaryota > Metazoa > Cnidaria > Anthozoa > Scleractinia > Oculinidae > Oculina > Oculina patagonica. Next base: position 24,929,122 of record NC_135766.1, on the reverse strand, counting down.
AGTTCAAAACGACTTAAAGATAGCACCGTTGAACGTATTTTAGTATTTAAACGGTAGATATAGGCAGATAGATTCACCATCTGTTTCCTGAGTTCTTTTGATTGGAAAGGATTGAACCTAAAAGAACTGTGTCTCGGATTTTAGCCACTGAATTAATTCAAACATAAGAAAAAGGCCACCAAGTTGAGTAAAATATAAAAATAACCTCTTAAAATATTTCAATAACACGGCATATGCAAAAGAAGGTGCAGATGGACGAAAACTGAAGAAGATTAGGCTGAGCAGTTTTCAAAGTTAATCTCTTATTGTAACTTTTAATTATAACGCCCGGGAGACATATTTGTTTGTAATGAAGCTATGGTTTTGTCAGTTAGATCCATAGAAGTAATTTTTCGTTAATATTAATTTTCATAGCGTGTATTTGGCAAAACTTAATAAATAAAATAGACTAAACTCAGCAGTGACAGTCCCTTTTACATGCAATTGTTCTTTCATTACAGGTTGTTCGATTAAGTCTCAAGAGAGAGTGTAAATGTCACGGTGTAACCGGAAGTTGTAATTTAAAAACTTGCTGGAGGCAACTGGCACCATTTGAAGTCATTGGCTCAAAGCTAAAGCTAAAATACCGCAATGCTTTGCAAGTGTCGTTCGTGAATAAGAAGCTTCAAGAGCGAAGCAAAAACAAACTGGGAGCTAAAAAGAAAGACAAAAAACTAGTTTATCTCGACTCGTCTCCAGACTACTGCGTGCGAAACACAACAGCGGGTTCTCCAGGGATGCTGGGAAGAATATGCAGGAGCGATGACGTCACCACGAGCAGATGCAAGTCGTTATGTAACTCCTGTAACCTTAAACACAACACAGTTGAACAGGTTAAAGATGTTAAGTGTCGGTGTAGATTTGTGTGGTGTTGTAGTGTGGAATGCGATACGTGTAGAAAAAAGTACTCAGCGACAACTTGTACCTTGTAATCCCACTGAGTGGTCTCGTTACTTGCCTTTATTTGAACCGTCACGCAATGTCACGACACGTCACGCAGAGCATGACCCAAATAGTGGCTCAGTGCAGAAGGCTATACGTCTAGTGTTAGTGTGTTAAAAATGAAATTTCAAGAAAAAAAACCGCATAGACTACTTTATAAGAAACGAATGCAGACCTGAGAAAAACTTGACTAATTCTGTACAGCGGAATTTTAATATTTGGGTTATTTGGTGTTAAGGTGCTTTGGGTAGGTTAATTTTAGAATAAGTAATTAAATTGAGTTCAATCGATCAATTCGTATAGCTCATTTCCAGGCCTCGTGTCGTTTCTTAAGTGACTAATTTTAAAACCGAGGTGAGGTGAGCTGGAGGCTGCTAAGTGATGTTGCTTTGATTTAAAATGCGAATTTCAGGAGGATTCTCTTTCGTTTTAAGTGTTTGCTAATTATCTGCTCTCCATTGACTTACTTGGCAGAGTAAGTATTTTTTTAGACTGCTCACTACTTTCCCGTGAAGTCGTAGAGATCGATCGTTGAGTTCGACGGGTCGCCATCTTGATTCCTGATTGAAACGAAACCTGGGTAAAGTACAAAAAGCCCGTGAGCACCCCTACTTACGGGCATTTTGTACTCCCCCCACTTTTCGCTAGCGTTCAGGAACCAAAATGGCGGCCCTTCGAACTCAACGATCGATCTCTACGACTTCACAGAAAAATAGGGACTGTGAACATTCTAGCATTTTTTTAATTAATATTTCGTTTGAAAATATTTTTTTTCAAGTTAAATCAATATCACAGGCTCGTTCCCAGCTCTCTGTACGTTCTGCGAATGAGCTGTTTATTTAATATATGCTATCAACGTTCTTGTTTATGTTATACATGCATAAATTATGTAAAAATATTAACAACGAAGCCATTAGAGCAGATGTCAATAGTTGTATCATATTTGTAGTCAGTTTCAAAACTGCTTTCTTTCCTCCCTGGTCATTTGACTTGCCAAGGGAAAATAATCTAAATGGGGAAGAGGTGACAGGTTTTAACTGTTTCCTAGCTGTCAAGTGTCAAAACAATAACTGAATATGATAAGAACTCATTGTTTTCTTTTTTCAATTTTAAGGTTAACTTAGAATTCGTAAATAAATAAATGCTGATAAATAAATAAATAAATAAATACCGGTAAATGTCAAATAATTAAAAGTAATAATAAATATATTTCTGTTTGAAACTTTCTCTAATTACATTTAAATATTCAACCAACAAACACTGAAAAGATTCCTGACCCACGTTTTTCTTTCGTCTAATATAGCCACGCCCATTCCCCTTCCCAGAACTACTCGTTTTGGTAATGTGAACCACGCCCATTTCGATTCCGGTAATGCCAACTACACTCGCGCATAAAACATTCAAATACCGTACAGTACGGTTCAGTTTTGTAAGTAAAGTAGGTATTTACTGTACACGATGTCTTTTACTCTCGTAAGGTCCGATGCCACATTGAGGCTAAGCCACATGCTTGCTCCGACGAAGGACCTCACTACTATCCCCTAAAAATACTCCCATATAACTAAAGAATTCACTAATTTCAAATTGCTGTTAACGTTGAATGTGACTCCGTGAGTGTGGTTCGTGACACGAGTGTGACTACCCGTGTATCGCGAAGAACTTCGGGAAGGCTTAATCTCAAAACCATACGTTCGAGAGCTACCTCGTCTCCAGGGCCCAGTTGTTTAAAGGGTGGATAACGCTATCCACCGGATAAATCGCTATCCGGTGGATACGTGCTAACAAAAACATACTGCGCTATCCACCCGATTGTGTTTTATCCGGTGGATAGCGTTTTGCACCCTTGGCACAAGTGGGGCCAGGTCGCTTTTCCCTTGAACAAAAAAGCCTCCTGCGGACGAAGTTGCCTTGAGAGAATTGTAATTTTACAGCATGTAGTTTGTAGTCGAAGAAGAAACGTTGTTTCCACGTGATCGTCTGGAGTGTGCAACAATAACTTTTGGGAGCTAAGGTCGCTGATTTTCAGGTGTGGTCGCTTTGGGATAGTGGAATCGATACTTTTGAAACATATAGTACGTGTTATATACCGCGACTTAGGAAAATATATAGTTGCTGAACACCTAAAAGTCGGACGCGAAATCCCGCCTGTTACGCAGGTTATCCAGTTCTTCAAATCCTGGCTCTATTTCGACTATTTCAGGCCAAAATACGGAATTTATCACACATGTTTGATCTTTTTAGACCTAAAAAGTCCCTCAAATCGATACCTGGTCGTTAGTGTACCTATATTGGGCCAATTATATCTTTTTGATTACTTATTTTCATTTCATTTTTGTTTGAGAGGAAACGGCCGATAAAAAGAAATACACACCTATGTCCCGGATGCGGTCTTTAGGTTTCCCTAAAAACCGTACCCACTTTTAGACCAGAATGGCAATTCTATGACCCATTTTTTGGACCAAAAAGTCTCAAAAATTCATTTCCTTTAGGGCGGCACATACTTAAATAGTTGATATAGGGGAGCACCCCTTCCCTCAAGTCCCTTTAAGCCCCGGCTAAACGATCAAACATTTTCATCCAACATCATGTTGGAAGAGCATGTTTGACCGTTTAGCCGCCTCTCTCAACATTGCATTTAAATGGTTTCCAATGTTTGATCAAGATCAAACATTTGCATCCAACATTTTGCTTCACGCGCAAATGTTTGATCGTTTAGCCACCTCTGCAAACAAAGCAAGCCAAGGCGGGAAAAAGCAACGAATCAGAAACCGAATAAATGTGACATCGCGCCATAATTTCAGCGGTAATACGCACAAAGCGTTATGTGGACTCACTTTGGTAGATGTTTGATTAAACACTGTTTGCTCGTTTAGCCACCCCATGTTGTGTGTGACAAACACGATGTTGGACGAAAATGTTTGATCGTTTAGCCGAGGCCTTAAAGACATTGTTGACAACTTTCCGCGCGACTTCACACGCGGCATCTTCCGTGTTTGTGCGCGCGCTATTCCGTCGCCATGTGCTTGGCGTGCACGATCAATAGAAAATAAATTCAGAATTGCTTTGCAAGTTGTTTATTCATAGTATGTTTCACTAAAAGAATTTACACTTGTGGCTTGAATCTTGCAAAATTTTTCTTATAAAATGGAAACTATATATCACTTTTAAAGAACTACAGAGCTGAAGTCAACGATTTTTTTTGTTAAGTCTTAACTCCACTGCCTACAAGGAACAAGTCATCACAGAATTATTCTTTGTGCACGTCTCGCAATCAACTTTGCAGCACCAAACAAACTTACACTTACACTTAACTTGCTTGTAACTCTCCACTATTTTAACTTTCAGCTTACACCAGTTACACATTTCAGTGAACATTTCGCAGTTGTCTCTGGAAGCTTTGCTATCACAGGTATGTCCCAGCATTCCAGGGTAGCCTAGGGTGTCATTTCTCACGCAGAAGAGTGGGACAGAGTCCAGATAAAACAACGGTTTTCCGTCCCGTCTTGAGAACCTTGAAAGAGGTACGAATTCACCGTTGCTGTATAGCGCGCGAAGCTTGTTGTCCAAGAACGCCACCTCCCATGAGCTGTCGTACTTCTCCATCAGCTTTGATACAACATCTTTAAAAGGCGCCAGTTCCATCCAGCAAGTTCGTACGGCACATGTGCGGTGGAAAGAGGGGTAGCACTTACAATTCAGATTTGCACTTGTTCGAACAACCTGGTAGCCGTGAAAAAGAGGTTTGGTTAAATAATAAAGTGAAAGACATTCTTAGCACCACACCGTGAATACGACCTGGCACCATTTGTTTTTGCGACGGTTGTTTTGGTAGTACATGAGCAAAGGTTCAGTCATTATCGTTCCCTGATCGTATCTGAAAACTCAACTCCTCTAGACCGACTATCCCCTTAAAGGGGTACTATATACCTTATTATAGGAAATTAACGATACATGTTATTAATGCGAATTTCAAAAATTCGCGTTAATTTCATGTACCTTAATTTACGTCATTGTTAATTAAAATCACACTTTTTTCCAGCATTGTTATTTTAAGACACCTTTATTTCCGGAAAAGTTATGTTTAACCGACATTAACTTCTCCGCCAAAGCTGCAGGAATAACAGAGGCAGTGGAAAGCACAAGGATGGGATGTATTCCATCCCTGGATCCATTTATTTAATATAAGTCACTATTTGGTCTGTTTAAGTATCTTTGTTGTGTATGGTTGATCAGAATTATACCTCAAGTTCTGTTATTGGACGGTGGTGATTTGTCTTTAAAATAGCGTAGGTTGCAATAAAAACTGCTATACGCATCAAATTCCCGTTAATTAACTGCATGTAAGCACACACCACACGATAATTCGCGTTAATTAAATGCATGTTAACATAAATTTTCGACAATTCACGTTAATTTTATTACGCGTACATTTTGTTCGCGTTGTTAAAATGCTTCGTTATATTCCTATAATAAGGTACATGACGAGAATTTAAACTGCATAAAGGGGCTATGTCACGGTGTTTTAAGTCATTTTTTCTGATTAGCTTCAAATTGATGGAAACCTCAAAATAATAAGTTTCTAAGATAGAGAAACACCAACGGAGTAAAAAAAACTCGAAAGTAAACAAGGATGGTTTCGACTGACGAAGATTAAGACGAATTTTTAGCAACAAACTTGAAAAATTTGCCAATTTTTCCAACATGTCCAAGTTGAGTTGTCTGTGGCGTAGCTCCTTTAATTTGTAGTCTAGTCTAAGTCACCCGCAAATTTTTGTAAAGTGCATTGAGCATATGGCCCATTATTATTATTATTATTATTATTATTATTATTATTATTATTATTATTATTATTATTATTATTATTATTATTATTATTATTATTGTTATGTTCCCGCGACGTAATGTTTGCTTAAAGTCCTTAGCGCCGGGACCAAACCATGGTCCTGGGGCACTAAAGGGTAGTCAGTTTTTAGCTTGACAACACCCTCCTCAAAATATGCGCTGTACCCAGCAAGGTTATCTTCTGTAGTTCACTGATGCTTATTTGGCCGGGGATTCTTCCAATATAACTCTCTAGTCCCTTTTTGATAGCTCCAAGTGCTCCAATGCTAACTGGTATCGTTTCCGTTCTCATGCCCCACATTCGGCCTGTTATTATTATTATTATTATTGTTATGTTCCTTACGTAATGTTTGCTTAAAGTCCTTAGCGCCGGGACCAAACCATGGTCCTGGGGCACTAAAGGGTAGTCAGTTTTTAGCTTGACAACACCCTCCTCAAAATATGCGCTGTACCCAGCAAGGTTATCTTCTGTAGTTCATTGATGCTTATTTGGCCGGGGATTCTTCCAATATAACTCTCTAGTCCCTTTTTGATAGCTCCAAGTGCTCCAATGATAACTGGTATCGTTTCCGTTCTCATGCCCCACATTCGGCCTGTTTCGATTTCCTTATTATTATTATTATTATTATTATTATTATTATTATTATTATTGTTATTATTATTATTATTATTATTATTATTATATTATTATTATTATTATTATTATTAAATGTAATAATACTTTTTTCAAAATTTTAGTATTTAATATATTCTTATATACATCTTATATTTATATATAACAATTTTTAGGCATAAATTTTATAGTATATATCTATATAGATTATATATTCATTTTTTTCTATTTTAATACTTATTTGAAGTAAAACACTTTTTTTATTCAGAGGCATTTTTGAAGCGCGCTTCAACCTTTTTTAGCCAATATGAATTTCCCTGGCTGATCTTTTAGTATTTTACGTGCTTTAAAGTTTACCTCTCTTCCTACTTCATTGTTATGCAGGTTAACAGCTCCTACAGAGTTGTTTCCATTTTCCAGTCTGTCTGTGAAGCGCTTGCTCTCCTTCTCTCCAAACCTGATGTTATCGCCACACCCGCTCCAGGTCCAAGACACTTCACGTCCGTTAAATCCTTTTGGCGGCGTTGGGCAGCCACATCCGGGTATTTTGTTCTGTGTGCACTGGTGCGCGATTTCGTACGTAATTGCGGCAGCGCTGATGGCATGGATAAAACCTGTCTGTCTGGTGGCTGCAAGAAAATGTCAAAAACGTTAAGCACTACTATCAAATTATTTAGCGGAGCTGTTGCCTAGTGGTTAGGGTGCTAGCTGGCTGTTGGTGTTAAAGCCCTGGCCGGGGACATCTTGTTGTGATCTTGCGCAAGACACTTTTACACTCGTAGAGTGCCCCACTTTACCCAGGTCGCAGGGGAGGGGGGGGGGAGTAACCCTCCAACGGAAAAGTATTTCATCCGGGGGTGTCAGTAGTACTTCTAGTCGCATCATGCTTTAGAAAGTGGAGATAGGCGCCGGCCTGATGGGTCACTAAAATCAAACGCAGAGATTTCACCTTAATACCGAATAGTAAAAACCTGGAATGTTAAGTAGGAAGGAACCTAATTGAACTGCAGAGCCGGTGGTTATTCATTAAGCAAACAGGGTACCCCCACCCCTTCCCTCTCCTCCCCTGCAAAGGTCACTTATCCGTCGCAGGTTACCCTTGGCATTTTTCCAGGCTGCCCATCATATTTTTCGATATCATTTTAACACTTGCGTCAGTATAGACAATACTCCGATAATGTTGTGGCTTGTGTAGGAACCAACACGAGGAAAACTGCCCGGGGGGGGGATACTCCCTATAATGGCCTATACGGGGAGGCTTCGCCCGAAAGGGGTACCTTTTCCGGGCTTCAGGTATATAAAAGGGTAGGGATTTCAAAAGTTTAGGTATATGAAAGGGTATGGGAATCTGTCATTTAGGTTTTTGAAAGGGCCTTTAATTAAAATATTTCGAACAGATGCAATTTATGGCTATATTATTTCAATTTATTGCACTACTTGAAAATGACAAGAAAACGTCATGTTTTATGTGTATACCATGACTGTCAGGTATGTGAAAAAAAGTGTTAATATTTTAGCTAAAGTAAAGTGGAAATACTTGTTAACATCCGCCCTCCCTTAGCCAGCCGTCCAAACTAAAAGACAGCCACTTTTCAGAAATAGGGGATTCTCGACGGCTTGTTTTGGGCGGCAATTTACGAGCTTCTGTGCTTAATGTAACAAAACATGTGTGTATAATTTTGAGAAAATTACATTCCTTTTAGCATTCAAGAAGTGTTTTAGCCTTGCTAGCATGATTTGCCTCTCCATTTGCATCTTTTTAGCGAGTTTTCTTACCGTTTTCTTTGCATGAATCAAAATTGAACGAAGTGATTTCACAAGCAAAGCATTCACACCAAGTCGTCCCAGGCCACTTTGCCAGGGGCTAAAAATTTCCACGCTCGTGGGTGAACAAAACGACGCATATCTGTTCTTTCGTGTGAGTTCGTATAAGTTCAACTTCAAATTTCAATCACTGTTCGTAAGAACTATAGTTTCTGTCCCAAATATAATTCAATGTTAAACAAGGTAAGTTGAGGAAAAAATAGTTGAAGATGAAGTATTCAACATGACACGAGCATGGGACAAAGAAAAATTCTGAGTCCCGAACGGGAATCGAACCCATGGCCTCACCCCAGATACCGGTTGGGCGCTCTAACCAACTGAGCTACGAGAGACTCGTTGTGAGCTGGGCCATTTTACTAGGTTGATAAGTGACACGCGTCCTGCATACTGCTAGGATCAGCAATGTCGAATTCATCATGTTTGTGGTAAATAATAAAGATGGTAAATTTTAAGCTCGGTAATAAATAATGATGATGAAGTATTCAACATGACACGAGCATGGGACAAAGAAAAATTCTGAGTTCACCCATCTTCGAAATATCCTGGATCCGCCCCCGGTATACATACTCCACGCAGTAATACAGTCGAGGGAACAAGTGCCAGTTGATGGCGACATCATTTCTCCGAGAAGTAACTGAGCCCGCGGTTTTCGTCCCTGAAGTTGCTTTCGGAGTACTCGTAAGCGCTCGCGCTAGTTTTTGATTGGATGAAACGATTCGGAAACTCTTCCAGTGCTTCAACGAAGATTTGCCAAAACCGGCACTTATTCCCCCGACTGAATACTGCAGAATGTACAGTAAGGAAACAGACGTACCGTAAGGAAATGTTTTGTTACTAAAGATGGGTAACTTCTTATACATCTCCACTGGACAATTCCAGGGCCTGCGTGAGTTCTCAAACAGTTTTTGGCATTCCTCAAATCCACGACGGGCTCCATCTTCTACGATACTCGACAACACAGAATCCCCCTGGACAAGAAAGAAACTTAAGGTAGCTTACTGCAGTTTTTCTCAGGCTCAATTGCGCGCGCTTCGATTTTCAGCCTGGCGTCGGTATTAGTTGCGCGGACAGCCTTCTCGTACCTCGAGTCTTCGTTCCTTCTGCACAGGCTTGACCGCTGGTCAAAGGGAACGAGGACCCTGGGTTTGTGGATGTGCGAACAGAAAAAAAAACTTGAATCCCATTCTTTTTAATTGTTGTTGTTGTTGTTGTTTCTGTTGATTTTTTCGTTTTGTGTTTTGCGTGTGTGTGTGTGTGAGGGGAAGGTACAAAACAAGTTCAAAAATACGAAATAAATAAACAGCATAGCAAACCTCTTGTGGATGAACGATCCGTAAAGCTGCAGTTTTCTTTATGTTGGTTCTACGAAAAAGTAATTAAAACGTTGTCAAAAAATCTCGATGATTTGGTAAGTGCAGAATGCAATATGGAACAATTGAAAGTATGATGTTTTATATATGTTCGTGTTTATTTGCTTTATTTTACTTTCGGAAAAACTGTTTACAGGCTACTTGTATTCTTTCCCAGGTGTTCCTTACGCTAATCTTTGCAAACGTAACACGACACTTTTGTTCGTTTGTAACAAAATACTTTTGTCTTCCTTGAAAATGCGATAACATGAAACTTTTGACATTTGTTTAATTTAATTAAGTTACGGTTTAGACTGCACGAAAGACGATTCTCAAAAACTAAAGAAACAAATCTAATCAAAAAACATATTTTTCGACAGGTTTTTTAAAACGCAGTACAGCTAGGATATTTGTTTCCTGGTTATCAGGTGTTCACGCCGAAAATCCCGGTGCAAGTTTTTGCATACCTAATTACGAAAGCGCTGTGAAAGTCTCAAAATCTAATTTAATTAATTTGCGGTTTTTACTTGGCGCCAAGAAGTCTGCAGGAAGCCTACCGCAAACACGCAATACAAGCGATGTTCATGATAGTTCCAGAAAACAACGTAGACTAATCTGCGCATGCGTTTGGTGTAAATTACGTCGAGTAGTACCACAAGGAGAGCAAAGGGTTTTCTGAAACAAATATATACGTTTGAGATCTTCATATGAAAGTAACGTAGATTTGCTCCAGGTTTTACCTAGGGGTACAGTCAGGTGCTCCCCACCCCCACCCCCTCCACAAGGAATAATTAATTAATTGATATTAATTGGGGGCGGGGGGCCGCCCCGGAAAAGAAAAAAAAAAAAAAAAAAGGGGGAAAGGGGGGGGGAGGGGGGGGGGGGGGGGCACGGGTCCGTGGCCCGCAAGAGTTTGAGCGGTTTCTCTCTTTGGTTGTGTTAAGTGATATTTGAAGAGGGCCTGGTTTGCTTTCGGGGTTTGTGTCGTCCCGTGCTTTGTCGCGGCGCCGCTTCAGTCGGGGTTTCGCTGCTTTTTGGCCTGTACCGCAGGCCGCGCATCCCTGTCAGTGTATCAGGCTTTCTGCGGGTCTTTTGGTGGCCCTTGTGTTCTCCTCCTCTCGCTCCTGCAGAGGCAGACAAAGCTCCACGCGGCTCGCTGTAAAATTTTTAATGTGTCATTCTCCCTTTAATTTACGATAATACACCTTTAGGGAACTATAAATCGAAAGAGAATACCCTACAGAATATTCGACCGCCGAAAAAACCAACTAAGTCTTTAAACGTGAAATAATCTTTCGACTTTGGAGTCCTTTGATTTACGATCGAAGAGAGACATGAAAATCAAAAGCGGACTGTTGACTTCAAATAGAGTTTTCTTGACTTATGAGAATGCCGAAGTCGGGAAAGCTTCCTTTTAGTGTTGATTGTGTTTAAGTAATTGTTTGACCGAGATTTATTCCAAATCAAATACCGTTTATATTTTATTTGGCACGCATTTTCGCTCCGTGAGGAATTAACATCATACACGACGCTCACTAATTACTGCTCCCGCGGGGGCTTGTTTGTAATTAAGGTGGCTTAATACAGTTTTGAGAGGGTAAATCAGCCCAACCTTTAACTCTCCTGCACAGTCCTCAAAAAAGGTTTGTTATCTCTTAACATTGTTTGTTACATCCTAAAACCATCTAATGCGACATTTGGGAAATAAAAATGCTAAAAAACAGCTTAAATGAACGGCCGAGTGCTTAAAAGGGGACTGGCACTAGTAGTTTAAACGGCGTTTTTCTCAAAATCTACCCGTACGACTCTACCTCAAAATTTCAGAAATAAGAAATTGGGTTTGATTTATCATTCATGCAAAATAATATAAAAATCTGTAAGACAGATTTTTCGCAAAGTAGGAAAATGTGATTTTTTGCCGATTTTTAAAATAGCTCAAAATCTGTCTTACAGATTTTTTCAAAATTTTGGCTGTGGACGTGGTTCACCCCTTAAATTTAATTGTGAAAGTTTCATAATAGCTTGTACGGTAGGTTTTCGAGAAAATCTGATCAAAATCTGGCTTTTACGACCTCCGAAGTGAATCAAATTGCGCGTACGAGCGCGCGCTAATATGACGCCATGCGTCGCGAGCGATAATGAAAGACAGAATTTGAACTTCTCTGTGGGATGTTTATCCACCTGTTTTGTCGTATTGTTTTCCGTCCCAGGTTTCAAGATTTATCTGAAAGTATTTTGAAGTTTTCTTTTGTATACAAATTTGGTAAAGCGCGGTAAAACAGATGGAACTCTTTTTCGTTTCTATTTTGAGTTGCTAGCGCCATTTTAGCCCGCGCGAGCAATAATGACGTAAGGCAGAAAATCGTAGCGCGCTATTGAGCCACGTAAAAACTGTATTCAGCCACCTTAATTGGTGATTAAAAGTTTACACCGCGTTAGCGGCTTAGTGGTTTAGTGGTTTAGGGGTTTAGCAGACGCCAACCACACCAAACCATCACAATAGTGCATTCTGCACTAAAAAGCAATGTTTGGGCCGCTCGAATAACAAAATTACTGTTAGATGTCGCTAAACTTTAGTAGCTATTTCTATCAAAGGCGAGGGAGTATCTTAGCTCTCGCTTTTTCGTGCTCTCCGTGAACCACAGGAAAACCAAGCTGTGAAAGTGCTTTTCCCCATACAAGTCGTTATAATTTAGTTGTTACGCAACGGTCACCGTGACACTCAGATTACAACACTCAAAGGTCAAATCATATAGGCGGTCTACGACACTCGTACAGTTTTGGGTTACCTGTGCCTGAACTACAGTGTACTGACGGAACCTTTATCAAAAAGCCTGTTATAGTTCTGTGCCAATGAATCATCATCACTTGATGACAACCTGTCAAACTGTCAAAGAATACTAACTAGCTAGTTTTTCGCCATATCTATGGCTCTTGTAATAAGTGATTCGTTCAATATTTGCAGCGAAAAAAGGTTCGTGGGAGTCGTGAATGGAACTCCCGATATTAATTTACCACACTGCTTCCTTTGGTCTCAGATTTGGTCCATGCAGACTGCAGTATGTTTAGCATACTCCCGGCGTATCCAATCGAACGTTCGGTAATCGAACCCAGTCGAACACCGATCGTTCGATTGGGTTCGGTAATCGAACATAATCGAACTCACAATAAAATTTGGTCAATCGAACAAAATCGAACGTTCGATTACCGAAAACAAAAAAATCGAACGTTCGATTACCGACAGTCGACAATCGTATTCATTCGAACGTTCGACTACCGAACTCCTGTTTGTTTATATTGCAGACATTTTCATCATCATCATCACTTTGTTTACCCTCGGATTTGAAGAGTAGCTTATACAGCTAATATCTCCGAGCATTTCACAGTAAGCACAAGGGGCAAAGACCAGACCACAACACCGGGAACTCCATGCCCTACTCTTAAACGGTGCACCGTCCCCCTGATTAGTCCTGCGTGATTTACTTGTAAAGAGACGGATTCCGAACAAAATCAAATCGGATTGAGTTCGATTGTGTTCGATTGGTTCGATTGGTTCAAAATCGAACTCACAGCAAAATAGATGTTGGATTTTGTTCGATGACCGAACTCAATCGAATGATTGGTGTTCGACTGTGTTCGATTGATTTTTAGTTCGATTTTGTTCGATTGAATACGCCGGGCATACTATACCCCATACTAAACTGTGCCTGCAGTGGCTGATTTTATACAATCACATGGTTGCGGGGAGATCAGAACTCTATGTTTATAATACATCAGACACAACTATACGAACACAAAGCACTATATAATAGGACACCTTATCCCCGGGGGGACTCCTAATGAAAGGGGCGGGGATGCTCGTCAAATAGTTTGAAAAGATCTCCTGAAAGAGCTCAATCAGGGTATTCTCGACCCCTAAAAAATACCAGAAACTAAGAATAGAATTTATATTTGTATATTTCTTCGTGTACAGCCCTAAACGAGAACATTATGGCCAAAAATGTAAGACATTTACACCCCAAACGGAGACGACGAGCATCGCTGCCCTTTTCATATGCGAGTTCACCACCGGGACCTTATCGAACGATAATTTTTTACTGTTCAGACATTTGGTCCCATGGAGGCTAAAATCCTTATAAACGCAGCCTCGATCTCGAAACCAACATCAGTGAAAGGGCTGTAATGATTCTAATGAAGCTGTTCAATTCCATGCACTTACTTTGTTGTGTTGTGAAGATGACTCACGCGTAATGGCAGTCCAACATATCCACATGAGTCTCCCTGGATCACGAGCATCAAACAGACAAGAAGCACCGAAAATACCGTGAGTAACTTCATTCGAGAGTCGATTCTTGAAGATCTCTTCTACGCCAAAAACAGTTGCCAATGCATTCGCAGTTGGTCTAAAACATGTGTGTGAAATGGATGGCTCTTTACATAAAAAGAAATTCGAAAGTGCGCTAAACAGATAAACAACCTTAACTGAGAAATATGACACAACAAAGAGCAAAATTCTGCTCTGTCAAGCAAGGTAAGCTTTGGGATGATATAATCTTTCATCAACTGAAAGCTGAAGATTACTTTACCATCCAATTTTGCCATATGTCATATGGTTATGTGGCCATTATGGTTATTTATCTGTTCTGGATGACCTCGAGCTGTCTGACCGGAAGTTCTTCAATGGATGGAATTAATTTCAGATCGATCACAATCTAAAATAAGCACACTTCTGATCTCTACAAGAAATTAAAAATATAGCTCCTTTGTATCTTCGACGTACAATATGTTAAAAGTTTGCAATAAACGGGGATCCACTGAGTTTTATTTTGTGAGCGACATTTCTACGTAATCACATCCAACGCCACCTTGTACACGCGTGAGATAGCAATATGCGCGCGCGTGAGATAAATGTACGTGTGCCAAGAAAGTTGAGTGTACGAATTGTGCGCACGAGGTTACGCATTTCCGTGCACGAGATTAAATGCGCGCGCGCGTGACGCAACGAGAACTGTATGCGAGTGTGAGTCGCGTGTGAGAGTAATGCGCGCGAGGTAACTGTGTGCACGCGTGGGATAGCTGTTTGCGCTCGGGTTTGATCAATTTGGCTCACTCTGGAAGATCTCTTTTTCTCTCCGCATGAATTTTAAGTACACAGTACACAGACGGATTTCTGCTTCATGAGGCCTAGGCCCGCCTTAAAGAATTCTTGGCAAGTTTCAAGGGTGCTTTGAAATTAAAGTACTAGACATTTAGAGGCTGTGTATTTTTGTTTGTTTGTAGTGCTTAGTTTTGAAGTCTTTAATTTGTAAACATATTATTATTGAGTTTAGTTAGCTCCATATACTAATACGTAATTTGTAAACACGACCACATCAGCTATGCTGCAACACATTTATCGTGTATAAATAAAAGAAATTATTATTATTATTATTTCCAGCCGCTACACAACAAGCGGCGAGCGTTCGAAACGGACTATACCCGGGTTTTGTTCGTCTGCAACGCAGACAAAGTTTGCCTATCTGACTTTTTAACAGGGTCAGGAATACAAATCACCCTTTTGGCTCTGGAACAGGGTCGATTTTTTCCCAGAATCCTGATTAAACACGATCGAGTTTAGCTATGAAACTCCGCTCCTCTCATCGCTTTATATCCGAGCCACAGACGAAGTCAAGTGAGCAATTGTGATATACGCTTGTGTTTTTATATCTATCTACATATCCATTGTGGATATTGTCTGGAACAGGGTACCTATTTTGCAATGTTTGTCTGGAACAGGGTCGCAAATTCAGCTTTTTTTTCTCTGAAACAGGTCCAGAGTCTCAGAGACTCAGCGGCACACCCCCATTGTAAATGTTTAGGGAATACCCCCCCCCCCCCCCTCCCGTATTCATGCCTACACCTCAGTGCTCAGTCAGCTACAATCAAGAGTAACTGTATCGAAAATTTCAAGTTATTGACCACCGAAGATCCTGTAACTAGCGGAACGACAGCGTTGAACATGAAGTTATCAACGATTATTTGCGCTGTTCTTGTGGCTTTCTTCACCTTTCAGCTCACTGTTCAGCTGGGAAGCTCACTGTGTGAGCTGCCATGCGGATCCACTGGAACCGTCGCTATGTGCATGGCGCGCGCGATCAATAGAAATTATATCCCATCCGTTAATTTTTGCGCGCGCTCATTGCACAAAACGCATCACGTGGTACAAAATCGGACGATGGGTATCAGCGAATATACCCCGTCCAAAAAAAAAAAAAAAAAAAAAAAAAAAAAAAAAAAAAAAAATATACCCCAATTTGATATCCGTCGCTCGATTTTGTAGGCAAGCACAAAACAGACGAATGAAGTCACCTTATTCAATTCTAACTTTTATTAGTAGAAACTCAGCTGTGTTCTATTGGAAATCCGCGAATCTGATTGGTTCTCCCACTGATTTCTATTCGCCGATAGAAAACAGTCGCGCGCTCGCGTAGCTCTTTAAGCGGTAAATTTTCTTGATATTTGTCTTCAAAGTGCACAACATTGTAGGTCTTGGACTGCAATCCTTTAGAGTTTCTACTAAAACAATTAGACTACTCGCCCTCGTTTTCTATAAGCGATAGTCAACTCGGCTGCGCCTCGTTGACTATTTGCTCATAGAAAACTCGGGCTCGTAGTCTAATTGTTAAATGAAATCACAGAGTTAAAAAAATCACGTAAACCAATCCCTTTACATTTGTTTCAACCACGTTACGCCGGGTTTATTATGTAAGTTTTTCCTATAAATTTACTGGCGATAAAGCGCGTTGTAGAAATCAATCGGAGGGTTATAAAATAAATAAACCACTTCCTGGCTTGCTGGTATATTGGAGGATAATGCCCTTGGCTGAAAAGATTATCCTCAAAATTTCACAGTTGCCTTCGAAGCTACGCGTCTCGGCCAACTGTTCATTTTTCGACAATCTTTCAGCCTCGGGCATTATCTTCCAACATACCAGTCGCCTGAAGGGGTCTATTTACTAAATACACTACAGAATTGCTTTGCAAGTTGTTTATTCGTAGCATGTTTCACTAACAGATTTTACCCTTGTGGCTTTAATCATGCATAATTTTCTTCTACAAAATGAGAACTGGAACTGACCCTTAATGAACTACAAAGCTGTAATCGGCGATTTCTCGGAACAAGTCATTACAGAATACGTCGTTGTGCAAAGTTTGCAGTTATGAAAGCCACCAAACTTACACCTGCACTTAACCGTCTTGTCGTAACTCTCCACTATTTTAACTCTCAGTTTACACCCGTGATTACACATAGCAGTGAATAATTCGCATTTGTCTGGGGAAGCGTTGCTATCACAGGTATGTCCCAGCATTCCAGGATAGCCTAGGGTGTCGTTTCTCACGCAGAAGAGTGGGACAAAGTCCAGAAAAACCAACGGTTTTTCCCGTCTTCGTCTTGCGTACCTAGAAAGAGACCTGGATTCACCGTTGCCGTATAGCACGCGGAGCTTGTTGTCCAAAAACCACACTTGCCTGGCATACTCGTATTTCTCCTTCAGCTTTGAGGCAATATATTCAAAAGGCGCAAGTTCCATCCAGCAAGTTTTAAAACCACATTCGCGGTGCCAAAAACGGTGGCACTTACATTGTAGTCTTGCACTTGTTCGAACAACCTGTTAACAATGAAAATAATTGTTATGTTAAATAAAGTGGAACTAAGCCTTATGATCAATGCGTTAATACGACCACCTCGAGTTATCACGACCACTATTTTTTGGATATTCCACTAGACCGACTACCTCTTAAAAGCATAGTTAATAAATGCATGCAATGCATGCAGAAGCGATGACGTTTCACAAGGGGTTTTACATAATTTTGAGAAAAGTTGTCAAAAACTCAACATAAATAAAAGTATATACGTAGCTGTCGCCTTGTGCGCGATAAAAACTGTTATCCAACTGCAGCCTACATTTTTTTAAAAATCTACGAAGCAGTGTTAGTGATTGTATAAATACAGTCGTTATGAATTCACAAGCCAAGGATGTAAAGTTAGTAACAGTAATTTCTGTCTAGTATATCTAATAGATCCCATCATGAAAAATTAGTCTCTTTCGTTTATACGTCAGTAGTGGACAATTCTAACTGCAATGGAGTGATTTTGTTTTTGTGTTCTACGCGGCGATCCAGTTTGTTCAACCGCGCGAAACAGACAAACAGACAAAAAGATTCTGCCACTCCTGCGACGACTTAAAGCGACTGAGTTATCGCTTAAAAAGGTAACCCTCGGACGAGCCAAGCAGCCTATAATGCCGGAGCGTACCCCCAGCATTATTTCGCCAGTACCCATTTATACACCTGGGTGGAGAGAGGTACTATGAAAGTAAAGTGTCTTGCCCTGCTCACCTCCTCGAAATAGTGTCATTTGAATTTTGTTTAAACTGGTGAAGATCAAATGTTTCTTGTCCAGGGGGGCGGGGGGGGGGGGGAGAATGAAGTCGGCACTTTTCTTTGGAGACATAGCAGTGCCTGGAAACGGTGCGAGTCTATATCAATCAAGCCATTGCTAACAAAAAATTTTTTTTTTCATAAAACCTTTTTGAAAAAAAAAAAATTTGGGTGACTGATCAATGACTGCATGCGTGTGAAATGCGAATAGTGGCGGTGTTTGCGTTTGATGTGTCACGCCACTGATTTCTCACCTGAGTTTCACGTCACTGAGAATGTTTTGGCGGCGTGGAATACCAAGCGGAAAATTGGTCACGGTTGACATTTAAGAAGGAATTTCTACTCAGACTGCGCCAAAATGAGAATTAGTGGCACAAAAATTAAAAATCACAATTCTTCCTATTTCGTCCAAAGAAAGCCTATGGTAGGCCTAGAATCGTGGTGGGATTTTTTTGTTCAAATATTCTTTAAGCCGGTCAAAAAATTACAAAACCGTATTGACCCCACGAGTCTTCAAAAACACACAATGTAAACATCACTCATACCGTCTCGTAAACTTCGCTCTGGATCATTCGCATTAAATAAAACCCCGTTTTTGAGCCTAGAAATGTACTTTTGAAGCGTTTATAAGTCATTTGAGTCCAAGTTTTCTTCTTTAAGTTAATTTTCAAGGTCACGGCGAGCCGCTGAAAATTACTAAAATTCGGTTACTCGAAATTCTTAATTTGGCGCTCTTTTTCGAGAGACAATTTCCCTACCCGGTAAAACTGCAAATTACTTAAAACTCAGATATTTTAAAAGGGGAAATGCTGTTCTAAAACCTGATGTAAAAATTTGTTTAGGGCTTTTTATAAGCGCTGCGTCCGAAAGCTCTCAAAATACGGATAAACACAACATTTACCTGTCACTTCACTGTAATTAACAGCAACATGCTTTCGACCAGCAAATCAAAAACGTCTTGAATACAATGTTCCGGCTTGTATTTCTCGGATTTTTGGATGTAAAACACCGCAAAATGTTCCTGTTTGACTCATCTTCAATGCGATATTATCCAAAGTATCGAGTGAAAGGCATATTTAGACTCCTGTGCGAAAACGTGGAGACAGCGAAATTAACCAATACATCTCCGTGTTGACATTCAACTTTACAGCTTTGTACGATTCTCTCGGAATTCTCAGATCTGCTGTCTCATCCACATCACCTGTTAAACTGCAGTCCATAATAAAACCTTCTTGTGTCAACGCTTTTCTTTCTGAACTAAAATACTCGATTGTTGTTCAACACGGTCCATTCAGAAACCGTTGACCTCCGATCTTAACTGAATTTGCATGTCACGCAACGGCTTTGTTATGGTCACTCTTCAGGTTTTCGTTGCTTGATTTCCATAAATGGTAAAAAATATATTAATTAATATTCTTCGGTATTCGTCTGTTCAACACGCCAGAAAGATTTTGTTTAACGTACCTGAATAACATATTACATACATATATCACAATCTCAGTGTATCTTCGAGTATTATGTCTGTTATGTCACAGGATACGTCGATCCATCTTAATGTGTGGTCAAACAGAGAAAGTTTATTGATATAGCTCTAATTAAACAGATAAAACTTGCTAGTTTATTACATCACTTGATAATTAATTACACATTATAATTACTATACAGGCACGTGAAGTTAAAAAGTTTACATTCTGCATAATTGTTATCCCTCGAACGTTGAAGGAAATTTCCACCCGAACCGTGATACGGGGGGGGGGGGGGGGGGAGGGGGGAGGGGGTGAGGGAGAGGGGGTGCGCGGAAGAGAGTGTTCAGGGACTGGACTACCGAAAGTGTTTTTATATTTACCTCAGCCTGCTAAAACTGACATAGTTTGGTTAGCTAATCAAGTTATTATGCTCAAATTAAAAGCTGGAAATATAAATAAAAATGACGAAAATGAATATTTTGGCTATAATTATGACGTTTCCATGGCAAGGTCAAAAGTCCTTGACACACATAGGTGACAGATATATCCGAAAATTTTTGCAATGGGTAAATGAACAGAAAGTTCCAGTATCATGAAGAAATTCCTCTTTTCAAATTTACGAAAAAAATCTCAAAGGGCGGCACACGTCCACGGGATGTTAACCGAACATCAATTACTGAGTATTATGCTGCCTCTTTGCAACAAATAAAATTTTCAGGCCTGAATTGAGCAGTTTTTAAGCAAACCAAACGGAAGACACCACCTTTTTAATCGAAACTCGTTATTAAACGCGTACTAGTGCTACTTATACTTGGTCTAATTTTTTCTTATGTCAGCACAACTCCTTACTGTTCCAAATACTGTTCATAGACAATGTTGTTCAAGTTACAGTTACTCCTCACTGTTGACACGCGCATTCCTGGCAAAGAGAGTTCAACTTGTCGATGTATGGCTTTTTGCGATTGATTAACACATCTGAGGTGTCGATGTCAAACGAAGTGCAAATATCTTTCAACACTGCAATAGAAAAGCTACTTAGCTTCTTTTGAGATGCCATATCACACAGATTATAAGCATCGTAAACAACTGGGTGTTTTAGGGCAGTCTCACTCACAGCCTGATTTACAATCTCTTCTAGACAGGCCTCATGTACAGCAATCTCGATATCAACTTGATCCTCATCATCTGCTAAGGCTTTCTTTGAGGCAAGGCGTGAGAAGAAGCCTGCGATTTGTTTTGCGGTCAGGAAGTCATCCCTGGAAAACAATCTTTTTCCGTTCTCATCCTTAGCAAACATCATTGATCGTGCAACAGCTGCAGGGTTTGCCTTATTTCCGGTCTGCTCTCCAAGTTTAAACTTTGTTGTTAGATATGACTTCTGCTCTGGGGTGAACCGTGTCCTTCGTGACGCACTTGACTTGAGTGCCCAACCCATTGCTTGCCTGTTTGCCTGATCTGCTTGTGTTGTGACCGTGTACGTAGTGACTACTGGCACAAGTAAGGCTTGTCCCTCCAGTTGTTGCGCATACTCCCGGGCAGCTTTGTCATAGAGCGATTCGTTCTCAAGCACGCGCTTGTGTTTGCCGCAGTCCAAGTGTTGGATCATGGTGGAGTGTCTCAAGAATGCCTGCGTACATCCCTCCTCTGGACATGTAAACAGAGTTCCGCCTGGTGTCGAATGCTCTTTGTCAGTTTCTGCCTTGTCGCCAGTAGCGTCGATGCTACTTCGATTTCCAGTAGTTGTCTCCCTTTTTGCGGTGGAAGAGAATACGCTGGGGTGCGCCTGGTTAACTACTATGGATGGTAGGCCGTCGGATAACGGGGCCTCGGAGTTCTGCAATATCAGTCTTCCTGGACCCACGCCATATGCTCTCCACACACGAATTCCCTCACTGGAATACTCTATATTCGAAAGGAGGCTCACACCATCAATCTTGTATGTACCCATTGTGGGCTTAGTGACAGAGTCACAGAGGGTGACACTCACTGATGGTACCCCACCGGACGATTGGATCGCATCACACATCTGTGCTGGGGTTTCGATATCGTGTCCTTCATTTAGATGAATATGCATATGTGATTTGATAGTGGCCGCCTTGCGGTCACATGATCCTTTACCACCCTGGGGATCGGAGTAATCAAGCCGTTTGATCTTTACACCAAGCTCCGCCCCCACTGTGCTTGTGCAGAGGATGACGGGCCCACAGTGGTAACAGCCAGCATTATCTTGGCGGTAGCTGACTGTCTCCAGCCCTGGCATGGTAGTTTTCAGCTGCCTGATGACATCTTCCATTACTGCGAGGACAGCACAGTTATCCTGGTCACAAGGCTGAAAGACGTGAACGAAAGACAGCATCTCAATCTGGTCGCTAATCTTTCTGAAGGCCACACTGATATGCCAAGAAATACCGCGTTTGCCAAACCAATCACTTTGGCTTTCGCGGTATTTCCTTGGCAAATATTTCATGGCCCAGTCCTGGACAATGAATGCTGACGTCTCGTCAAGCGAACCAAGGGCATCAATCCTCGCAGCGTCTTGGTGAATTGAACGCAGTATGTGAGCCTTCCATGCAAGGATATTTGTTTTCGCTCGCTTAATGATGAATGCAAGCTCTTCATTTACGTCAGATGGCAAGTTGTCTGCCTGGGCGGTAAGCGCTGCCTCTATCTCGAAAAGAGCTGATGTAAGTTGGTCGCAGCGATCACAAGAGTCCAGGTGGTCGTGGTCGCACTGGGCTTGGAAGGCCGGCTCCTTTGGATCGCTTAGAGCAAATATTCGACAGTGATCTGCCACTGTAGAGCCTTCAGTCGATCCCTAAAGTGAGTGAACTTAGGGGGGGGGGGGGGTTCCGTGGAGGTATGGGGGCATTCTCCCCGAGGAGAAAATTTGGATTTCAAATTCACTTTAATAGCGGAACTTGATGCATTTGAAATTTAAACGTTCGGCGCTTGAAAGGTTTTGGTAAAAGTATTGCTTGAAATGACAAAAAAACGTTGGGTAAAAATACGTTGCTCCACAAAACGTTCGATAAAACTACTTACTGATCCACCCTGACTACTCATGAACCTTTCTCACTATGTTCCCGGGTATGTTGAAGTACCGACAAATGAGATGTTACCAGAAGGAATGAAAACAGAAAAGGCAATTTCACTTAAAATTATGTTTCAAAATCAATTACCTTTAGAATGGGCTTGAAAACAAACCGTATATTCGATTAATTTTTTTCATGACTATTGCGGAAGGGATTGCGTGACAAGCAACTTTGTCAACATGTAATCGGAGCACAACAGTTGTCTGGTTGATGTTTTAACGGCCGACCATGAACAACAACTGACAACGGGCCAGCATTTCGATCGAGAAATCAAAGGGTTGACACAAGAAGGTTATATTTATTCGACGGCTGTTTAACAGGAGCTCGAGATGGGAATGTGATGGCAGACCTGAGAGCAGTTTTAAAGTTGAATGTCAACACGGAGATGTGCTGAAGTTGTCGACGACACGCTTGGGAATATTCGATGAAGATGGCGATAGAACTCGAAATTCGCCTTATACTCGATATTTGGAAGATATAGTGTTCAAGATGATCTTAACAGGGAGCTTCTGCTGAAGATTACATCTAAATAGCATTAGAAACAAGAGGGAAGACTAAAAAGAATACGTTTTGGACTGTCTGGTCGGAAGAATGTACTGCACTGGCTATTGTTTTACATTTCAGTGACAGGTAATTTTGTAATTATAAGTATTTTGAGAGCGTTTACACTCAGCGCTTATAGAGAGCCCGAAATAAATTTTTACACCAGGTTTTAGAACGGCAATTCCCCTTTCATAATATCTGAGTTTCAAGTAATTTGGAGTTTTACCGGGTAGGGAAATTGTCTCTCGAAAAAGAGCGCCAAATTAAGAATTTCGAGCAACCGAATTTTAGTGATTTTCAGCGGCTCGTCGTGACCTTGAAAATTAAATTAGAAAAGAAAGTTTGGACTCAAATGACTTATAAACACTTCAATAGTACATTTCTAGGCTCAAAAACGGTGTTTTGTTTAATGCGAATGACCCAGTGCGAAGTTTACGACACGGTATGAGTCATGTTTATTCTGTGTGTTTTAGAAGACACGGGGGGTCATAACCGTTTTGTAAGTTTTTGACCGGATCAAGAAATATTTGAAGAAAAAAATCCCACCACGTTTCTAGGCCTACCATAGGCTTTCTTTGGGCAACATATCAAGAATTTTGATTTTACATTTTGTACCACTGCCCGCTCGGTCTGAGTAGAAATTTCTTCTTAACAACCAAAAAATGGTAAATCATTTCAGAATCATTAGAGTTATTTTTTATTGGTATAATTCGCAAGCCCTACTTTTGCCAGACTGGACACCGTTATCACTGTTTGTTGTTCTGATGTCCGGCAAACTTCAAAAGAACAAACAAAATGCGAATAGCTATTGTGTTTTGTGCACGGTCAAAACCAAGACATGCGAACTAGACAATGACTTTGTCAAGCTATTCACTGTGCCCTTAGCAACCATTCGATAGCTACTGCGCACATTCGGTTTCCCGGAACCGCTATGACCCCCTTTTCAGTCGTGTAACAAAGGGAGTTTCTTCCCACCCCCCCCCCCCCCCCCCCCCTGTTTTGGTCTAATCATCTATGAATTTCCATGGCTTTAATGTAAGTCCCTCATGAACTACAAAGTTACCTCTCTTCCTACTTTATTGTTATACAGGTTAACAGCTCCTACAGCGTCGTTTCTAGTTTCCAGTCTGTCTGTGAAGCGCTTGCTCTTCTTCACTCCAAACTCGATGTTATCGCCACACCCGCCCCAGGCCCAGGTCCAAACACGTCGACCGTTAAATTTTTTTGGTGGCTTTGGGCAGCCACATCCGGGTATTTTGTTCTGTGTGCACTGATGCGCAATTTCGTACGCAATGGCGGCCGCGTTGATGGCGTGGATTAAACCTGAATGTTTGGTGGCTGCAAAATAAATGACAATAACATTAACGTATAGCACTACTATCAAATTGTATGGTGGAGCTGTGGCTTAATGATTAGGCTGCTGGCGGTTCGTGTTCAAGCCCTGGCCGGGGTCTTTGTTGTAGTCTTGGGCAAGACCCCCCAAATTCCTCTTTCGTATACCTTTCACTGAAAAAGGTACCCCTTTCATATACCTAAAAGACATGGCATAGACTTAGAACAGGGCGTTTTCTTGTCATTTTCATGTTGCGCTTTATAAATTAAAATAATACAGCCATAAAGTGCGTCTGTTCGAAATATTTAAATTCAAGGCCCTTTTAAAAACCTAAATCATAGATTTACATACCCTTTCATATACCTAAACTTGTGAAATCCCTACCCTTTTTTTACCTGAAGCCTGAAAAAGCTACACCTTTCGGAGCCTCCCCGTATAGGCCATTATATGGAGTACCCCCCCCCGGGGGGGCAAGACACTTTTACACTTGCAGAGTTCCTCCCTCCACCAACAACAACAACAAGCTTTATTTGCATGACTGTAAATTTGTTACAATATTGCAAAAGCGTAAACTTATTTAGTAATAATAATAATAATAAAAATAATAAAATAATAATATATAGTAAAAAACAAAAATGATTCATATAAAATTAATTACATTGATAGTATTTTGTTACGTAAATCAAAACAAGATGATATAAATTTAATCAATTGCATGGTCACAAAATGATCGGAAGTTAACCACAATGGACGGTAACCCTCTAATGGACAAGCATTTTATCCGAGGGGGCAGGAGTACTTCTAGTCACATCGTGCTTTAGAAAGCGGAGATAGGTGGCGGCCTGATTGGCCACTAAAATCAAACGCAGATATTTCACATTAATACCGAAAAGTTAAAACCTGGAATGTTGAATAGTGAGGAGCTAATTGAACTACAGGGTCGGTGCTTATATAAACTGTTCAAACTGTTCGGTCCCCTATTTTTCCTTTTTTTCCGTTAAGTCGTAGAGATTGATCGTTGAGTTAACCTGTGAACAGGCTCCCCTTGTCCCTTATTGGCTCGCTTCGCTTGCCGATCAGGTCGGGAGTTGAGTTCGACGAGCCGCCATCGTGGTTCCTGAACTCGAGCGAAAACTGTTTTTTTTTTTTTTTTTCGCCTTTCGCGTTTCCTATACTCGCGCTCGAAATTACGGCACCTGCTACGCGACTACACATCAATTTTTCCATATCATTTTTATTGCGTGAGTAGAGACAGTACTCTTATAATGAAGTGACTTGTGTAGGAACCAACACGAGAAAAACTGTCAGGGATCGATCAAACTTGACCTATAGACACACTTTTCAGTGTCAATAAATACCAAAGCAAGCTAAGTCACAGCTGTTAATAGCAAGTAGCTCGTTGATTAAGTGAACATTGATTGCTGGTCTAGGAAGTAAGTGGATGTATACACAGGGGGCGGATCTAGGGGGATCTAGGGGGGTGCGCAACCCCCTTCCCCCCTGCCTTTTTAGATGACTTGACTGGCTTTCTTATACAACGTCCAAGAAGAAAAATCCTGGATCCGTCCCTGATACATAGTCCACACAGCAATACTACAGAAAGTAACAGACGTACCGTAAGGAAATGTTGTGTTACTAAAGATGGGTAACTTCTTATACATCTCCAATGGACAATTCCAGGGCCTGGCTGTGTTCTTATAAAACAATTTTTGGCATTCCTCAAATCCACGACGGGCTCCATCTTCCACGATACTCGACAACACAGAATCCCCCTGGACAAGAAAGAAACGAAAGGTAGCTTACTGCAGTTTTACCGAGGCTCAATAGCGCGTGCTACATTTTCTGTCTCGCCCTAAATGCAACGGCGTTTTTACAAGAAAAGATATTTTTAGCAAAGCCTTTCCGCGAAAATGACTGCTTCCGATGAAGTCCGCTTCTATACTTTGTGAGGAAATACTGAAATGATCGCTTGAGATGCTGTCAGAACACTACGAAAAAGTTTCCCCGCATATAATTGCTATGTTAACTTCCTAGGTGGACGAGGTATTGTAGTTACCTATCAACAGGCTATTACGAAGTCACTTGTGATTGGCTATCCGAAACCAATTCGCGGGAAAATCATACCTAAAAATAACTTTACTTGTGAAAATGCCGTTTCGCAGATGAAATATGGAAGTTGCACGCTCCGGGTAATGGGCTCCGGTATTAAGGTGGCTCGTAATAGTTACCCGTCTTTGGTGTTCTATCGTAGCTATACCAATAACGTTAAGGAAAATATTTTTGTACAAACCTGTGCAAGTTTTACAAATAAACAAATTGAGGTCATTTTGACGTCAAAATTCGTTGCCATGGTAACGTCATTTGAGGTCAAATATACGCTATTTTGGACCTTTTGAGTCTAACAACTCAAAAACTACTCGGTGAAAGTTCTTGTTTTTGATATATTTTATCCAACCGACAAAAGGAACATTTTCGCCAATTTTTTAAAAAATCTGTAGGCAGGACTTTTGGAGCTACGTTACTTTTTCATAAATTTAAGGTGGCTCTGAACCCCACCTACATGATGTTTATTTTTTTAAATTGTAAGATTGTTTTTTTTTTCTATTAGACAAAAATATATTAAAAACAACAAATTTCACCATTAAGACTCTAGTTTTTAAGATTTTAGCCTCAAAAAGTCAAATATGAGGTATCTTTGATCACTTTGGACCTACTTTTATGGCAACGATTTTGAACGTCACGGTAACTTAAATTTGTTCATTGGTAAAATCTTCACAAAGTTGTACTAAACGTTTAACCTCAACATGTATTAGACTAGTGTAGCTGTAATAGAATGCCAAACATGGGAATATATAAAGCATTACCAGCCACATTGCGCAGACAAAAATTACGTAGCAACTCTTAAGATGAAACGAGAACAAGGTTCAACACTTCTTGACAGCTTTTTTTTAGTTTTATTTATTTATTGAATTACTCATTATTTTTTATTTTATTCTTTGCGGGGGGTAGGGGGTAGAGAGGGGTAAATAAAAAAAACAAATTCAGAAATATGAAATTAAAAAAAAAACAGCATAACAAACCTCATGTGGGTGAATGGTCCGTAAAGCTTCAGTTTTGTTTTTGTTGGTTCTACGGAAAAAG
Organism: Oculina patagonica; assembly: GCF_052425735.1. NCBI lineage: Eukaryota > Metazoa > Cnidaria > Anthozoa > Scleractinia > Oculinidae > Oculina > Oculina patagonica. The sequence goes on along the minus strand of NC_135766.1, from coordinate 24,901,517 downwards.
TAATGAACCATATGAAAGCAATGGTCACACAAACACATCACACAGGGGGCCCTCACATAACCTATGAGAATAAATAAAAATAAATCTTACTTTCTATTGTCACGTTTTTCTCTTTATAGCGGCCATTTTGAATTTTTAATACTCAGTCTAGCAGGTTGGAGGTCTGGAATCAAAAAAAGTGTGGGGTCTGGGACAGTCGAAGACATTCGGAAATATTAACTATCGGGACGACATCCGATCACTATACGAGTACTATATAGTGACCCCCCGAAAAAGAGGCGGAAAAAGCATGTAAAGTTTAATTTTATTTATCCTCTCATCTGATAAGAGGGCTCCCTGTGACATCACTGCGTTTTGGCCAGAACCAGTACGCATGCGCATAGCCTATTACCACCCAGCCCCACAGGGCTGTTGAGGACAGTCTCGATAAAGCGGTATGTCCGTTTTCTTTGTTTACTGAGGAAAGTTTGGGCCGACCGAAAAATTACAAAATTGCTATTGGAATTCGCTAAACTTGAACAACACTTTCTATCAAAGGCAAGTGAGGGATAAGCCTGCGTAGCAGGCGTCTGTTTACGTTTTTTAGCGCGTTTAAAAGAGTGCGCGATCGCCGCGCGAGGAAAAGTCGAGGAGCCTCCTCGATGTTTTCCTCGCGTGGCCCCCTCGCGCCTTTCGCGTTTCCCATACGCGCGCTCGAAACTACGCTAGGGAGGGATCAGGAGTATTCCCTTAATTATCCATCGGCACTTCATGCACGACTCAGCTTTTCGTCTTTGTTTCCAGCACTCGCTCGTTTTTCGTGCTGAATACCTTATTACACGAAACTTTCGCGACACGATAATTTCGCGATTCTAAAAAAATCGCGAAATTACGGTGACGCGAACAGTAAGTGCCGCGAACATAACATGACGAAAAGTTTTATTTGCCGAGTTTAAAGGATGGAGAAAGTATATATTTTCTGAAAGCTTATTGAATAAAGATTGTAATTTTGGATTTTGTTTTGGTCATATAGACCATAATAAGCAACGTCAGCATTTTGTTTGCAATTATGATGTTGTGCAACTTTAGGTTTATTTGAGAACACATTTACATGAGAGCCAAAACTTTTATGTGGAATTTGATCTACATAAATTGGTCTAAAAAACGGTGTCTCAGATTTTTCTTTTCTTGCTCCATTAATTTTTTATGAATTTGTGAACTTTAAAATGGCGTTTTTAGGGCTTCTTAAGGATTAAAAATTCATAAAAAATTAATGGTGCAAGAAAAGAAAAATCTGAGACACCGTTTTTTAGACCAATATAAGAAGATCAAATTCCACTTAAAAGTTTTGGCTCTCATGTAAATGTGTTCTCAAATAAACCTAAAGTTGTGCAACATTGTAATTGCAAACAAAATGCTGACATTGCTTATTATGGTCTATATGATCAAAACAAGATCCACAATTACAATCTTTATTCAATATAAGCTTTCAAAAAATATTCTTTATTGGGGTTACCATTGATGGTTTTCACACAATTTGACTTGGAACGAAAATGCCAATTTTCCTTCCGTGATACCTTAAGTTACGTTTTTCATTTTTCCATACATTTGTCTGTATAGACAAATGTATGGGAAATTAAAAACGTAACTGAACGCTTTCTAGCCCAGCTACATCCTTCAAACTCAGCGAATAAACTCTTTAGCCTAGTATCTCAACTTTACAATTCATAAATTGTCCAGAATTCAATTGTTGAAAAAGATATTTGCCGTTGGATTCCAATACAAACACTGTAATTTCTACCCGCTTTGACTAATAAGGCCTATGGTGCGAGACTTTGCGTCCGGGGGGGGGGGGGGGCACTCCCTATAATGGCCTATATAGGGAGGCTCCGCCCGAAAGGGGTACCTTTTTCAGGCTCCAGGTATATAAAAGGGTAGGGAATTCACAAGTTTAGTCATATAAAAGGGTACGAAAATCTGCCATCATGATATTTTAAAAGGTCTTTACATTAAATATTTCGAGCAGACGCAACTTTTGGCTGTATCGTCTTAATTTATTAAGCGCTACATAAAAATGACAAGGAAACTTCTCGTTTTAGGTAAATGTGATGTCGTGTAGGTATGTGAAAGGGGTGCCTTTTTGCAATAAAAGGTGTACAAAAGGGGTATCTTTTCTATCAAAATGGTATATAAAAGGGTAAGGGGTTAGATCTCCGGGCGGAGCCTCCCCGTACAAAACTTTTCGAGTGCCCCCCCCCCCCCGAGACTTTGCGAGACGACGAGACTGATATCTTTTCAGCGAGCGCTAGCCCGAGACCTTTTTAGCCTTGCAAAAGAAATCGAGACACCGAGAAAGCGCCATAGAAAACTGGAAGATAGAATCTTCATAAACGCAACCTCGATCTAGTTACTTGTACGAATCCAGCATCAGCAAAAAGAGCTGCCGGTATTGAGTCTAATGAAACTGTTCCTTTACATTCACTTACTTTGTTGCTTGGTCCCGGGTTTGGTGTCGATGACTCACACGTAACGGCATTTCCGAATTTCCACCTGAGTCTCCCACTAGCATCACAACGACAAGAAGCACGAAAAATACCGTGAATAACTTCATTTCGAGAGTCGATTCCTGAAGATCTCTTTGCGAAAAGTTCGACGCCAAGACCGGTTGCTGTTGCAATCGCAATTGGTCTGAATGCGTGTGTGAAATGGATGCGTCTTTACATAAAAAGAAATTTGAAAGTGTGCCAAATAGATAAACAATCTCAGCTGAGAAATATGACACAACAGAGAGCAAAATTCTGCTCTGTCAAACAAGGTGAAGTTTTGTGATGATATAATCTTTCATCAGCTTAGCGATGAAGATTGTTGTCATGCTCATTCGTTTTTCTTCTTTTCCCTTCCCTTCCCCCCTCCCCCCTCATTCGCTGTTTCGTATGACCTTCAAACTGTCTGGCGGATGTCCTTTTAATAAATGTATGAAATAGCCATTGTTTTGTAGACTCGACGATTGAAAATGTCGTTTTCATTTTTTTTTTAAAAAAAGAAATATTCATTTTAAAACCTTTCTTGTCTACTAATAAAAATTAGGCTCGATTTCCGCCGCCTTCTCAAGCTCGGTCTTTGTTCCTGGCTCATTTTCCCGAAAAGTTTTTTCACGGTTCTCGCCACCATAGCAATCCCGCTTCTCGCCCTTCCTTCTCCCGCTTCCCGCCCCTTTTCTCCCGGTCTCTCTCTCCCAGTTTGCCGCTTTTCTCTTTAAAGGAGAAGTTCACTCCAGAACGGCCATTTATTTTCTTTACGCTAATAAAAAAGTTTATATAAAGATATGTTATTCACCAAAATTTCAGCCTCCAACGTGCGCTATAACCCTACGAAATCTTTCCCAAATCTCGACAACTGAACGCCGCCATCTTGGAGCTGGTTGTGTATGCGTGACGTCAAAGAGCCCAGCCTGAAGTTTGGCGGGAAAATTTAAATACTCGAAACTCCTTGTTTCTTCGTAGTGGCTTTTGTTTGTCAAAATACCTGTTTGTGCAGCTCCATTTTGATCAAACAGAGCTCCAAGAAATACAAAAAAAAACGAGTTTCGACTATTAAAATTTTCCCGCCAAACTTCAGGCTGAGCTCTTTGACGTCACACATACATTACCAGCTCCAAGATGGCGGCGTTCAATTGTCGAGTTTTGGGAAAGATTTTTTAGGGTTATAGCGAACGTTGTAGGCTGAAATTTTGGTGACTAACATATCTTTGTGTAAACTTTTTATTGGCCTAAAGAAAATAAATGGCCATTCTGGAGTGAACTTTGTGGCTCGTGAAAATTAAAATTTTGCCACATAACGCGGTCATTTATCTGCCTTTGAATGACCTCGAAATGTTTAGCCAGAAGTTCTTCAATGGATGGAATTAATCTCAGGATCTAAAATAAGCACCCTTCTGAACTCAACAAGAACAAATGTATCTCCATTGTATCTTCGACGTACAATTATTTTAATTTTGCGGAATTTACTGAGATTTATTTCGTGGGCAACATTTCTATATTGTGATCAACTCTACCACGTAATCACTTCCCACGCCAATTATTTTTTCATCTTGAACACAGATTTGCATACGCATGAGATAGCGATATGCGCGCGCGTGAGATAAATGTACGTGTGCCAAGAAAGTTGAGTATACGCGGGCTTACGCGGGTGTACGCGTCGCGACGTAACGCATTTGTGAGGACAAGATTAGAGCGATTTTCGTATGACCTTCAAAAGCAGTTTCCAAGAGTGTTCGAAAGTTGTTTTTTTTTATTCGCCAATAGTTTTTGAGTTCAGAACAAATTTCCCGCTAATGGCGCGTTGTAGCGCACCTAATAAGGAAATGGTATTGTTCAAAAGACCAATCATAAACGCCGTAAACTGATTGAGCGAGGGGTATTGTAGTTTACGCGGTTTTCACCCGAACTTACAGCAAAACCTCTACTTTCGGCATAGACTTTCAATACAAAATCTATACCTTTTTGCATCGGATAAGCAGCACCGAATTTACGAATTCCCTCTTTCTGGTTTTCTCTCCAGTCTGGCAATTTACCGTCTAGTTTTTATCGCTCGAAGTTGCAAAAAAACAGAAAATCACTCATTTATAGTTCGCTGAGATGCGTTGCGTGTTCGCAAGACCAATAAAAAGCAGCACGCGCTTGTGTCTGTTCGATAAACGAATCAAGCTACAGGATTTTTGTTCGTTTCTTGTTTGCGTTCTGTTTACGCGTAACCATTTCAAGGTCAAACGAAAATCGCTCTAAATGCGCGTGCGTGACGTGACGTGTATGTGCGTGAGAAAACTTATGCGTGTTTGAGTCGCGTGAATGTAATACGCGCGAGGAAACTGTGCGCACGCGTAGGATAGCTGTTTGCGCTGGGGTTTTATCAATTTGGCTCACTAAGGAAGAATTGTTTTTTCCCACTGTTTCTCGGGTGGAGAGGGGACTCTGCCCGCATGAATTTAAAACTTTAATAGCTTCTGTCTATATTTAAACAAATGCCTGAATCTTTTTGAGTTTCTGAATTTTATTTTATGTCAGAATTTTAACATAGCTCGTGAATGCAGATGGATTTCCGCTTGATGTTCCCGCCGCTCAGACACAACAGGCGGTCTGTGTCCGCAGGCTCAGTTTGTCACATATTCAAAATTATTTTGTCGCGCGTTTCCTCAGTTGATCACACCTCACTTTCAACAAAGCTTCAAGAGAGAATGTATTGAAATTTTCAAGTTATTAACCACCGAAGATCTTGTACCTAGCGGAACGACAGCGTTGAACATGAAGTTATCAACCGTGATTTGCGTTGTTCTTGTGGATTTCTTGATCTTTCAGTTTGGAAGTTCACTGTGTGAGGCGCCCTGCGGCACAACAGGAACTGTGCGATCCGACAGAACTGAGTAAGTTTTTATAGAACAAACCATAAAATGAATAGTTTTTAGTAATTCTTTCGTAAGGAAAATAAGCACCAGTTTGTTTTGGGAACCTGTTTGTTGCGCGCGTACAGCTCGCTTTTAACAATTTCGGATTTTTTGCTGATCTTGCAGAATACCCACTACTTCAGAACCAATTCACTTGCATGTATCGCAGGTTTTTGTAGATTTTTGTAGAATAAGACGAACAACAGTAGGAGCAGTAGGAGCACTTTCGTAGGACGGTTGAAAGAAAGCTAAGGGTTGAAAGAAAGTAAGAATGCACATAGACTTTCTCAAAGTCGTTCGCTTCTCGTTTCCGGTTTGGTGGTAGTAGACTTCGACTTGTAAGCAAGTCTAAAATATACATTGCGTCGTGATCTGAGTGGTCTGAAGTGCACATGCTGTAATATCACGGTTACCATATGTGTTGTGTTTTGTTGTTTGCAGATCCATCAGAACCAAAAGTAGTTTCGAAAGCGTTGTTCCACAAAAGGTATGTTTATAATTGTCATTTCTCATAACCGCAAGTAAACTTGTCACCATTAATATTACCCCTGAAAAAATTTATATTTTTCCAATGCAAAAACTACCGCGAAAAGAAAAGACAGAACAGCGCTTTAATTACAATTGTTATAAATGATGGGCTGAACAAATCAACTGAGTTGCTAGTTTTGAGTAATGACTCTCTTTTTCCTGAATATTTGTTTCTGTTTTTGCGCGCGGCACTCATTGAACGAGGTGTTACTTTTTTGAAATAGCTCATAACTCGCGGCGATATACTTGGCGTTTGGGCTTCTGCAGCAAGTCAGAATTAGAAACACTAGAAAAGAGATTTCACACAAGAAAATTTATTATTGTCCTACTACTTTAATGCGCATATATATCAATGCTGATAATTTCTCCGATGATCACTCGTGAACTTTTCGACAAAGCCACAAGAAAAGTTTAAAATATTCCCCAAGTGTCACATACAACAAAAGGCCAATTGTGTAAGACCATTTTTTGACACGTGGTCTGTTATGGAATGTGATAACAAAAATCTCGCGCGCATATAGATAAAGGTCCTTTTGATTAAAATTCATTTTTTTGTTCTAACAAGCATATAAAGGGTAACAAATGGTCTTTGCGAGCATTTGCGAGCATGCGAGCACAGCGTTTTTCTTTGCGAGCACGAGCATTGACAAAAATTAGCCTTGCGAGCAACGAGCATTTTCAAAAAGCTACCCCACTAAAAACCGAGCATGCGAGCACTTGTAAAAACGTGCGAGCACGAGCAAACGAGCACCCACAAAAATTTTGCGAGCATTCCGAGCAAAAGCTCAATTTTGCGAGCACTGCGACATTTTGAGGGACCATTTATGACCCCTATATAACAATCATATTGACTCGAACGTTCCAGGTTGATAATCTGTCGTGGACATCCCTCGCTACCCTTGCGATTACAGGAGCCCTTCGCGGACTACAGGAATGCCAAAAGCTGTTTAACAATGAGATGTGGACTTGTCCATCGAAAGTGTATAAGAAGTTACCAATCTTTGATAACACAACACTTGCTGATGGTAAAGTACAATGTTTCTGCTTGGTGTAGTAAAAAGAGCTAAAGAAATTAAACCAGTCAGTCAGTCAGTAGAATGTTCACAGTCCCCTATTTATCCGTAAAGTCGTAGAGATCGATCGTTAAGTTCGACGGGCCGCCATCTTGGTTCCTGAATCGTTCCTGACCCAAAACGCTAGCGAAAACTGGCACTCTCCCCAGTTTTTGCACGCGTTCAGGAACCAAGATGGCGCCCGCCCAACCCGCGAAAGTTAACAATCGATCTCCACGTCTTCACTGAAGTTATGGATATAGCTCTCAAAATTACACATCTGCATGGATCTCGTTCTATATTTATTCATAGCTTTTAACATATTTCTTTTTCTCGTCTTTTGTGAACAGTTATTAACCATGATCGTGAACACCTAGCGTGGTCTGCCTGTGATCTCACCGGGGGACATTTTTTCTCGGAGTCTTATTTCTTTAAAGTCTATAGCCTGATGTCTTTCTTTTCAACTGAACTCGCTATTTTCGATTTCTTGTAGCTACTCGAGAAACAGCATTTATCCACGCCATTAGTGCTGCCGCCATTACACACGAAATCACGCATCAATGCCGACAGGGAAAAGTCCCCGGATGTCGGTGTATCGAGGTAGACCTGGAAAAACAACGAGAGGAATTTGGTATTTGGGCGCGCCCTGACGGCTGCAGTGATAACATTGAGTTTGGAGAGAGGGAGGTTAGGCGCTTCCTGGACAAAATAGAAAAAGGAAACGACGCTAGGGCAGCTGTTAACAGACATAACGATCAAGTAGGAATACAGGTAACATGATTTATGTTTGGAACATTTCCCACAAAGCGAGTAACGATTCGTGGAAGTGTGGTCAAGGTCCCTACTGCTTAAAAGCCATCCCCTGGTGTGTTGCCATGGTAACCAAATTGTTACGTTCATATTGTGAAACACAACTAGCAGCGTGTTAGTGCAAAACATCAGAGACTTCCGATACAAATTTGCTAAGATATCACTCTCTTCATAGTTTATCAAAATTTGGTCGAGTCTAACCTCGTTCCCATGACTTTTTCCGTGGTAATTTGGAACGGGCGTTCCAAAATATCAAGGGAAAAGCCTTGGGAACGAGGTTGGGTTGAGTCTATGACGTCATCACTTTGCTAATTTGCATATTTTACAAATTTGAATGTCTCTGGAAAGAAAGGAGATATTGAAAAACAATAAACGGCACTCTTCGTTGTCCCGTTAAGTTTTTCAAGGTTTTTTTTTTTTCATTTCTACGTAGTGTCAGCCTTGCAGTTCTTGTCTTTGTATTTTTGTTTTTGGCTAATTAGAGCTGTCGCGGGCTCCTACGTACACCAGTCCGTGTTCCCTTGCTTTCAGTTGTCACTTTACGAAAGGAAAGATGCAAACTTCATCGTAGTAGCACTTTAAAAAAAAACAGTTGATAAACCCATCCAAAACCCTTACGAAGTTGAATGAGCCCAGGGCATTTAAACAGTATTTCACGGTAGGACTGACATGGACGGGTCAAAATTCTGCTTATTATTTGAAATCCATTTCCTTACTATACAATGCAATACTGTATATTATTTAGTTCCTCCTTAAAATTTAATGGTTTTTCAGAAACTAATTTACATAAAATTTACAATGCTGTTATGTAATTAGACTGTTTCATTTTCGCTTTCAGACTAGTAGTATAAGACGGGGGGTTCTGCGCCAGGGCGCATGCGTAAGGGTGTTAGGGGCGTTAGGGGCGTACATGACGTCACAATCCCCCCTGGGGATGACGTAATTTTCCTTTTCGGAGGATGAAATCATCGGGTAAAGGGGTGTATGCGCAAGGGTGTAGGGGCGTTGATGACGTAATGGGTGACCAATTATGGAGGATGACATCATAGTTTAAAAATAGATCGGATGATGTAATTAGATATTTATAGAACATGACATCATGCAATGTTCCCTCCCCCCTCCATTCTGGTTTATTGTCAAAAAATAGTAGATATAAATATTTTGCAAAAATTATGATTTTAGTAAGCGGACTTCATAACATGATAAAATAAACGTATAATTTTATTTTATGGGGAGAAATATCAATGTGACATGTGTATTCTCAATGGAATGTGTCTGTAAACTCAGCAAAGCAAAAATTTTCCTTCCAAAGTTGTGTAGTGAAAATGCGAAAAGTCTTTTCTCGCTATCGATCAGCAAATCGGAAAAAATAAAGCAACGATTCTTGTAATCCTTTCTCGTACGCGTGTATATTGCTCTTTACAAACAAAAAGAATTCAGTTATTAGCACTATTGTTTTTGTTTTTGTTTAATAAACGATCCTTAGTTTACTGACTCCAAAGTGTTTATTTCAAAATATGGCTTACCGGCCTTAATCCCGCTAATTAAAATAAAAGTTTCAACGCTTGACAAGTAAAAATGAGAAGTTCTGTCTACATCCTGAGGTAACTGAGCTTGATATTTAAAAATAGTTGTTTCAAGGCTGTCCTTTGCAAAAACCGCGAGTTTGTCTTTGAACGAGAGCGTAAACGATATTCTGGATGTGGAACACAGAACTCTTTTAAAGTATTCAAATCAGCCCATTAAAAAAGAAATCGAAATGTTAGTAACGACACAGTTCCACAACATTCAACATGAATTCCGCCCGCAAAAGTGTGCCACGCGCTGTTCTTTCTTACCAATATACCGATCATTTTAGGGAAGGCGAGGTGGAATTGTCTAGTACTAATTGCGGGGAAGTAATTATATATTAAAAAAAAAAAACATAATATTGTATATACTTAGCGTACGGGGGTCTGCGACTTTCGATAGTTTTTTTTAAACCTATCGTATTTGCTTCTGTGCCATTTAGCGCATCTGTGACATATTTACCGTCTAATTGTTTGTAACGCCAATTACGGAAACGGAAACAACAGTCTGTGGTGTTGATAAAGTAAAAATTGATCTTTATACTTCGTGTGGCGATTAACCATTGATTTCAGCGTCGTCACTAATATTACTCGTTGGTTGGTCAATAGGGTTGTGATTAACGGATTAATATATGAAATTACTTTTTGAATATCACTTGGTTTCTGTAATCTATAAAACAACTCGTGAAAAATATAATACAGTAAAACTGAATACTAAAATATAATAGTTTTAGAGAAACTTCTCGGAATAACCCTAGTTAAAAAAAAAGTTTGATAAAAACCTTCAAAGATTTTTTTTTTATATGTTGAAAATGTCTTCCTAGAAAAAAAATATTACAATTTTCCATGTTTTTGTCTAAAGGTTAAATTTTAACTTAAAAAAAACTTGGAGAAAGAAAAATGTTGATGTTTTTATTAGGTTGTTTGTTCTAAACAATTTCTTCGTTCTTTAATTGAAGTTTAAAGTACAAATATCCGAACTTTACCACGGAAATCTAAACGACTGGCGTTTTAATCAGTGATTTTTACGAAGAGAGAGGATAAGGTAATTTGATACACGCGTGCTCCCTCTGCGCGTGTTTCCACGCGCGTTCGCAGAGAAACTACAAAGCTAAAATGTCCCGCATGTCTCCTTTTGTCCTTTTTGTCCTTGTTTTGTCCTTTTTGTCCTCATTTTGTCCTTTTTGACCTTATTTTGACCTTTTTGACCTTCAGTAGCGTCTATATAACACAACGATATTAAAAACTCTGTCAGCGTCAATATTCCATGCCGTTAACATGGTTAGAAGAGTTTGTCGAGACTGTCCGGTTCCGGGATGTGGAGCAAAATATCTCGTGAAATTATCTAATCATCTTACTAATGTTCATCAGCTGGATCACAATCAAAGAAGAAAGTGGCTACAGGAAGCAAAACTACAACCTAAAGTTAAAGTAATCGTCTATCAAAACACTGAGAACAAAAAAAATTTAAAGCGTGTTCCATGCCTCCTTCTACCCAACAGCAAGGCACTGACATTAACTACCAGTTATCCACACCAAGAAAATCAAGGGATTTATTGAAAAACAAAAGTAAAGACATTAGAAAAACAGAGAAGACTAGCAAACGGTCTAAAATAACAACACCTCAACGTCCACGGTGGCTTTCTCTGTAATGTTTGTGCATAAATATTTAAAAGTATGCTCTTTGATGACACGTACAGTATAGGCTTAAGTCCGTTTTTGCGATCTTTTTTTGAAGGAATGTAACGTCGATGGCTATTATATTAAGAATAAAAGTGCATTAAGAGAAGAAATTGAGTTATTTTCTTCCGTTTATTTCCTTAAAAAACTCTAATTGCGTACTTACTGAGATATTCAATTAACGTTTCCAGAATTAGGGGTTTCGCACACAAAATCCTTACTAACTTGCTTTTCCCAAGGGTTATTATCAGAGCGAAAAATTCACACTCAAAACCTTACAACACTTTATTTGCATTTCGTTAAAGTAAATTTTCTTACTGTCAAAATGTTCTAAACGTTTTCCATTTTAAAGTTTCGAATAACGTTAAGATCAGAAGATCAAGAAATCATTTAACAATTAATTACAAAGAGAAAAAAATCGTAGATTTACAATTGCGCTTACAATGACCGAACCATTTTAATTTCACTTTGACTTTAACAATATATGTTGAGTCATTACTTAGTAGACCGTATTTTCTCTTTATTTAGTTGGGTGCGAAAACCGTACTTTTATGCAAAACAAATCAGACAGCCAGCTCATTTTCGCTTTTTGTTGATTTAAGAAAACTTTCTTACTGTCGAATGAGTCAAATACATTTCCATGTTAGTTGTACTTATCAATTCAGTTCAGTCGAAGAGTAAACAGCGACAAACAAATCGAATCAAACGTTATAACAAACTACAAAGAATTCGTAGATTTATAATTGGACCTACATTCCAGTTCTTTTTCTATGCTGATTAAAATAATCTTTTCATACCTTAAAGGCGCGTTCCGTTTTCTTCAAGCGCTGCAAAAAAGGAATCAGCAAATTCCATTACCTCTCGCTCTTGCAAATATCTTTACCGCTTTGGAACACTGTCCTGGACAAATTTCGGTAATCTCTTGTCGTAAACTTGGTTTTTCGCTCAGGGCAAACCATTCATTGTATTAAGAAATCTCAACTCGCGATTGTAGAAACTAAACGGATTTTAACAGTGCGCCTACATGTGTTTGAAAGTACAGTAGCTACGCTTTTGTTTAAAGGCAAACACGGTTTCTCAAAGGACATCAAACAATTAGGCGGTCAAATATGTTCACAGATGCGCTTCAATGATTTGGCACAGAAGCTTTATAGATGTTACGTTATAGGTTTAAAAAAAATTGCTATCGAAAGTCGCAGACCCCCGTACGCTCACATTACTATACACATATTAGGTGTTTAGTTTTATTTTTCATAATCATTATAAGTTATCTTGCCCCGCAATTAGTAACTAGACAATTACAACACACTCGCCTTCTCACCTTAAAATGATCGGTATATTGGTAAGAAAGAATAGCGCGTGGCACACTTTTGCGGGCGGAATCTCATGTTGACATGTTGTGGAACTGTGTCGTTACTAACATTTCGATTTCTTTTTTAATGGGCTGATTTGAATACTTTAAAAGAGTTCTGTGTTCCACATCCAGAATATCGTTTACGCTCTCGTTCAAAGACAAACTCGCGGTTTTTGCAAAGGACAGCCTTGAAACAACTATTTTGTAAATATCAAGCTCAGTTACCTCAGGATGTAGACAGAACTTCTCATTTTTACTTGTCAAGCGTTGAAACTTTTATTTTAATTAGCGGGATTAAGGCCGGTAAGCCATATTTTGAAATAAACACTTTGGAGTCAGTAAACTAAGGATCGTTTATTAAACAAAAACAAAAACAATAGTGCTAATAACTGAATTCTTTTTGTTTGTAAAGAGCAATATACACGCGTACGAGAAAGGATTACAAGAATCGTTGCTTTATTTTTTCCGATTTGCTGATCGATAGCGAGAAAAGACTTTTCGCATTTTCACTACACAACTTTGGAAGGAAAATTTTTGCTTTGCTGAGTTTACAGACACATTCCATTGAGAATACACATTGATATTTCTCCCCATAAAATAAAATTATACGTTTATTTTATCATGTTATGAAGTCCGCTTACTAAAATCATAATTTTTGCAAAATATTTATATCTACTATTTTTTGACAATAAACCAGAATGGAGGGGGAGGGAACATTGCATGATGTCATGTTCTATAAATATCTAATTACATCATCCGATCTATTTTTAAACTATGATGTCATCCTCCATAATTGGTCACCCATTACGTCATCAACGCCCCTACACCCTTGCGCATACGCCCCTTTACCCGATGATTTCATCCTCCGAAAAGGAAAATTACGTCATCCCCAGGGGGGATTGTGACGTCATGTACGCCCCTAACGCCCCTAACGCCCTTACGCATGCGCCCTGGCGCAGAACCCCCCGTCTTATACTACTCAGACTGTACGAGCAAGTATAACCAAGAGAGGTCTTGGTATAACGTGTTCCTACAAAATGTCTTTTGGGTGGGATTGCAGTCCAAGCTCTGATAGCCCGATGATACTGTCGCCGTTTGGAGTTGTCGCATCAAAGCTAAAGCAGAAATACCACAATGCCGTGCGAGTGTGGCTTGTGAATAACAAGCTTCAAGAACGAGTCAACAACCAGTTCAGACCTGTCTCCAGCAAGGACCAAAAGCTGGTTTATCTCGACTCCTCCCCAGACTACTGCGTGCGAAATGACGCTGTGGGCTCCCGTGGAATGCTGGGACGGTCGTGTAAAAGCGCTGTCACCACAGACAAATGCAAACGTTTAATTGATCTTTGTAACTCTTGTAATCTGAGAGTTGAAACAGTAGAGTATATCAAGCAGGTTGTGTGCAACTGTAAGTTCGTGTGGTGTTGTACTGTTCAATGCACAAAAACATGCCCAAGAAAGTATTTTGTCACAACATGTACCTCTGAGCTAACTATTGCAGTACGGCCGTAAATATGTCTTTGGAATCTCGCGAACAAAAAACTGACCGCTGAATAACTGTTGAAGTTTATTATTTTCAGATGCGGCTGACCGTATTTGTTAAAAAAATGTTGATTGTTATGAAACAATTGTTTATTTGATTCAGTGTCACATCAAGCTTTATTTTGCTGGAGTGTCTTGTATTAAGTTAAAAACTCATTTCATTATCGGAATAAATGTTGGTTATACGAGGCTGTTTTGAATAACTTGTTTTTTTTTTTTTTCATGTTCGACACTTGCGTAGTGCATAGCTACTGAGGAGGCCGTCTGGAATCTATTTTTTTTTTTTTTTGGAAATTGCGGCATTGTTCGTAATACCACAAGCTACAACGTAAAATATTTTGCTTTTTGATTCGCGTAATAGCGTAACTTGTATAGTGTAACCAGGGTCACTTTAGAACCGAACGGTCAAATGTAGTCACCTTATCTATCCAGCCCATCCTCGGAGACCAGGGGCAGTTAGTGGGGGCGACGAGCAGCTTATCGGGACGACGGGATTTTCGGGCGCCCGAAAATCCCGTCGTCCTGATAAGGTGCTCGTCGCCCCCACTACTAACTGCCCCTGCCATCCGGCCCAGCCTCATGTCTTTTACAAACATACCTTGTTCTGCCGTTTTAAGCAACGAAAGTAACATTTGCTCTACAATATCCGAGATACTTTCGTCCTTTTCCATTTCATTGTGAATATTTCGCGCAAAATAATCCTCAAAATTCGCACCAAAAACAATCAATAAAACTTTGGGACGGGCCATTACAACTCTTCCCCCACCCTCTCCCGGTGAGAAATTTCCCACAATCCTCTCAGCGACAGCTAGTTTCCAGGTTATGCCGCGGATTTCGAAAAAATTTCGTGTCTCGTGACTGACACGAAGCACAGCTTTCCAGCTGTTGAAAGCAGATAATTCTCCACGATTTTATGTAAAATTCTGCTTTTCAATGGAGGAAAGCGTGCCTCTTCTTGATAAAAGCCCTTCTAAGTCTCGCGGGGAGTCAAGATGTTACCTGCCTTGTCGATATGTGCTGGCGATCTTGTCTTGTGCAGGTTTCTGTGTTGTGTATCTGTTGAGAGTGAATTTGAGTATAGCACTGGTCGCTATGGTTAACTCAACTTATGCCAACGCAAAGGCTTCAGCACATGACCCAGAATGCCAAAGAAATACATCAAATACGTCTCCAGAAAAGGTAAGCACATTGGACTTTAACAACATTTCCGCTTTCCTCTTCGTTTCTTTTCTTATATCGAGAAGACTTACCTGTACTGTACTTGCCTGGAACAATGATCCTTCCTGCATGCTTAAGCCTTCTTCTAGTCTTCTCAAGCAGCCAAAACCTCCGAAATACCAAACAAGTGTGCAAATATAAGCTTACATTTTCCTCCATATCCTAACTGACCAAGGCAACTGCCAGATGGATTGTGACTCACTGACTAAAGCAACTGATTGATTGATTGATTGACTGAATGAATACTTGACAGATTGATGGACTGACTGACTGATTGATTGACTGACTGACTGACTGACTGATTGATTTTTTGATCGATCTCGATTGTTCAGTCGATCAATTGATTGACTGATTAAAAACGACCAATCACAGACATCGCATGGACCTATGTTGGGCAATACTATCAGTCTGACATTTTTTTGGTAGAAACCTTAGATGCTTCAGACCTGGGGTTCATGGAAAAATTGTGATAAAAAATTATTTCCTGATTTTAACTCATTAAATAGTATAAATTTGTGTTGTTCAAGCACACATTGTCAGTTAACTACCTGTTTTGTAGATTGGAGAGTTTAAATGGGACCAACAGACTCAAGGTAAAAAAATATATTAAATAACATACTGAAATAGGATTGTTTGTAGCGAAGTTCAACATACAGTCAACTCTCTATAAGACAGACACCGTCGGGATCGCCCCAACTGTCTGTCTTAGGGAGGTGTCCACCTTATAGAGAGTCGAGGTAACGTGACACCAGAAATTTTGAGATGATAAAGCTACATGTAAATATACATGTAGTTATGCACAACGAAGGGACCATCACAAGGTGTCCGTCTTATAGAGGTGTCAGTTAAAGAGGGTTGACTGTATCTCAATAGTCACACTGTGCTTTTCACTCTATCTCAATATCTCAATGTATATTCAACTCTCGCCTTGTGGACATGTCGCCATTATGGACACCCCAATATTACAGTCGGACAGAAGTTGAAGTCCCTATGAGTAAGAATTACTGAAAATTACTCTTGCAACTTTGGACTTCCTTTATTACAGACACCAAATTATGGTCCCAAAGGGGTCTGTTACAACTAAAGGGAGTTGACTGTACATGTAATAAAGAAATAGAAAACGCGCCCGGGTGCATTTTTGAGTTACAGTATATAAGCACGTGGGAATTTTTAAGAACATGAGAGAAGTGCATAAAGAAGCAAGAGGCGCAGCCAAGTGCTTCTTGCACTTCTCAAGTGTTCTTAAAAATTCCCTAGTGCTTATATAACTCAATAATGCACAAGGAGAAAGTTTTTTTTTGTATGAAAATTAATGTTAAAGAAATTGTGCGTGCTAAAACTCGTGATGTAAGCATCATGCATTATAACTCCATAAAGCATGCGCGTGAGTTCGCACGTGAGCATGAGTTTGAATTGACCAATCACAGCATGCGCAATTCCTCAACCATTTTATAATAGACAAAAATGTAGTCTCACTGACAGATGAGAAAACAACAAGGTCAGCTACCTTTACTGTCAAGTGAAAAGTTATTGGTTATTGTTATGATTTGGATGAGTTATTGAGGGCTATAATTTTGATCCAGTACTCTCTTAGTTCCTTGCCCCCTGGTGGGGGATAGGGCCGGACATCAATGTTCGCCATCTGTCCCTATTCTTGGCCACAGCTGCTGCTGCAGCCCACGATGTTAGTCCCAGCTCAGCGCGTTCCTTCTCCACCGTTCTCCGCCATGTTTCCCTTGGCCGTCCTCTGCTTCTTTTCCCGCTTGGTGCCCAGGATAATGCCACGTGTGGGTTTCGGTTTGGTGCCATACGCAGAACATGACCTATCCACTTCCATCGCCTTCGTCGTACTTGTGAACTGATCTTTTCGATTCCTGCTCTTCTCCGAATTTCATCATTAGACACGCGCATGGGCCAATGGACTTTCAAGATTCTCCTTAGGCATTTGTGAAGAAAGGTGTCAAGCCTTTTTTCGTCCGCTTTTGTCATTCTCCAAGTCTCACATCCATATAACAGGACAGAAATGATGTTTGACTTGAAGATCCTCATCTTAGTTTCTCGGCGGAATTCACCTGTTCTCCACACCTTTGAAAGTCGATGAAAAACACTTCTAGCTTTACCTAACCTACTCCGAATGTCCTGTTCGGCACCACCCAAATTGTTAACAGTGGCCCCTAGATAGACAAAGCTGTCTGTATCCTCTACATCAGTGCCGTTTATCTTCATAGGATCTTGTCTTCTTGCATTGAGTCTGAGCACCTTCGTTTTATCGATGTTTATCTTCAAACCCGTACCTTCACTGTTGCTCCCCAGTCTTTCTAACTTCGTTTGTGCTTGCGCCCATGTGCTGGAAATGAGCGCAATGTCATCGGCATAGTCTAAGTCTTCAAGCTGTCTCATCATCTTCCATCGAATCCCCGTATTACCTTGCTCTGTAGTCCTACACATAATCCAGTCTATTACCAACAGGAAGAGAAACCCTGACATTACACAACCTTGTTTTACACCTGCTTTCACGTTAAACCAATCCGATTTGCCTGCTCCATCGATCACTGCACACTTGGTGTTGCTGTAAAACAGTTTGACCATTCTAATGAACTTTGATGGTATTCCATAAGACTGCATTATCCTCCACAGTGTTTCGCGGTGGACACTATCAAATGCTTTCTCATAATCTACAAAACAGGTATACAGACTTGCATTCCATTCCAGCGATTGTTCGATGACATTTCGAAGCACAAAGATGTGTTCAGTCGTGCTTCGCCCCCTTCTGAAACCTGCCTGTTCTTCCCTTAACATCCCATCCACTGCATCGTGCAGTCTAGTAATAATTACTCTTCCCATAACTTTCGCTGGTACAGATAACAACGTTATTCCACGCCAGTTACCACAGTCAGTAAGATTCCCCTTTTTGGGAAGCTTAACGATCAGACCACAATTCCAGTCCTCCGGGATTTCCTCTGTCTCCCACACCGTGCGAAATAGGTCTTCTAGCACGCACGCAGTTGTCTCTATGTCAGCCTTCAATAGCTCTGCTGTGATTGAATCCATTCCAGCTGCTTTGCCATTCTTCATATTCTTCAGAGCCTGCTTTATTTCCTGTCGGGTGATACATTCGTCGCTGACATCTATTTCGTTTGGCTGTCTATCATCAACAACTGCGGGGGCCACTGGATCAGGCCGGTTCAGGACACTGTCGAAATGTTCTTGCCACCTATGTCTGATCTCCTCTTCTGTTGTTAATAGCTTTCCATCCTGGTCTTTCACCATGTTCATTCTTCGTGGCCGGTCGTTGCATAACGTCTTCGTTACCTCATACACCTCTTTGAGGTTGCCATACCTTGCAGCCTCCTCGGCTTCCCTTGCAAGCGCATTTGCCCATTCCCTCTTGTCCGCTCTCAAACTTCTCTTTACTTCCTTGTTCTTGTCATTGTATTCTATTCTCCTTCTATCTCTTATCCTTTCTGATCTTGTCTCCTCCATCTTCTTCTTCAATTTCTTTCTTTCGTCAATTTTTCTCCAACTTGTTGCACTTATCCAAGTTTTGCTCTTCCTTTGTCTATGACCAAGAACTGATTTTGCTGTTTCGCTGTAGGCCTTCTTGATGTTCGACCATTTCTCCTCGACGCTTTCGGCATTCTGGGTGTCATCTTCTCCTGTTTCATCTGACTCAGTTCCTGCCAAGCAGCTAAATCTGTTCTTAAGCTCTAAGACAAACCTTTGTTTAATCTCAGGCACCTTTAACTTGCTCAGCTCATATTTCCGTGCAGTCAGTTCGCCTTGCTTTCTAACCACCCCACTTAGCTTTAATCGAATATTTCCAACAACCAAGTTGTGATCACTTCCTACATCGGCTCCTCTGAAAGCCCTGACGTCCTGTACCGATCTCTTAAATATTCCATTAACAGCTATATGGTCGATTTGATTCCTTGTTCTTCCATCTGGAGAGGTCCAAGTGTACTTATGGATGTCTTTGTGGGGGAACATGGTCGTTGTGATGGCCATGTTGTTGGCCGCACAAAACTCTACGAACCTCTCACCATTATCAGATCTGTCGCTTCCTAAACCGTGCTTACCAACCACTCCGTTTTCGCCCTCCAACTGGTGCCCTAACTTTGCATTCCAGTCGCCCATAGTTATTATGATGTCATGTCGAGGTGTTCTGTCATACACCTGTTGCAGTAGATCATAGAACCCGTCTTTTTCATCGGTGTCAGCGTCATTGGTTGGTGCATAGACTTGAATAATAGTTGTTTTTATGTGCTTGGAGTTGAACCTGGCTGTTATTATTCTATCGCTCACAGGGTTCCAGCTCTCCAAGGCCCTAGATGCCTCCTTGCTCATCATAATGGCCACACCGCTTTGGTGTTGGTTGTCGTTTCTGCCGGCGAATATTATATTCTCTCCTGTTTGTGTCCTAACCTGCCCAGACCCTGTCCATCGACACTCACTGATCCCTAGGATCTCCACCTTGTACTTTGCCATCTCTCTGCAAACCTGAGCAGTCTTTCCGGTGCTGTACATAGTACGCACGTTCCAACATCCCACTCTCACTGTCTTCTTAGGGTGAGTCAACGCCCTTATCCGCATGCAAGTTTCCTTTCGGCTTTCACCTGCATTCCTCATACTGCTGTCCATCAGGATGATGGAGTCGTCTCCCGTAAGACAGCAGGCCGCTGAACTCGCTCCTTGGTAGTTATGGGTACATAAATTTCCGGTTTCCGAAATCAGCTTGGTTTTACGGGATGGGGTGATTGGCCCCATGCCCAACCCCCAACCTGGAGGACCAGGGATTTTCTGTCGGGGTGTCCTTCCCTTAGCCACGGGTACCAGATATTTAAAGGCGCTGGAAGCTCGCCTTTCGCCATTGTCACTCAGCTACATCGTATTACCAGGGTCACCAAACGTGGAGGTGTGACATATGACTTGCTGGCAGAGCCTTTTTGAGACGGTAGGCATTTCTCGGCACTTACGAGAGCTACCTAGTGGCAACAGTAGCTCTCACCGGGACCTTTTACCAGCCTTTGACCCCAATCAATCTGCATAATGACACAATCAAACCAAGAAACTTCATCTTCAAACCAAGAAAGTTTACAAAATTAATCTGAATTTTGATTTCCCTCTGTAGGGTTGATCCTTGGTTCATTTTTCTATGGATATGTCATCACACAAGTCCCTGGTGGATGGTTAGCTGCACGATTTGGTGCAAAGTTTTTATTTGGTTTTGGAGTGCTTTGTACATCAGTACTGACAATGTTTACACCTGCCGCAGCACATCACAGTGTTGGGATGTTAATTCTTGTCAGAATACTAGAGGGCCTTGGAGAGGTCAGTTTTTGTCTGAATTTGCACTTCTATTAAATCCTATTGCTTGTGGCATGCTTAGAAAGCATTTCACTGGTTCCTCATAATATTATTTTACATACATCCCATCACAATTTCTAACTACATGTAGAATGGGATACCTGTCCTGTCTATCACATAAATCTGGAACACACTGGCAAAATAAAAATGTTTCTTAAGTTTATATTTTCACAAATTATCAACACTGTTATTATCGTGGTATTTAAATTATACTAAGTCATTGATGCATTAAAATTGGATGGTCTGTTCTTCTTTATCATCTTTAATTTTCCTGGCAAACATTGTAGATATGTACAACCATCACTGATATCATTAAACTAAATAATTTGAACCCAGGAGTACATGTATGTATCAGTATTGTATCTCATTCTGTTCAGAGGTTCACTGATTTAGTGTGACTGTCCAGGTAAGGGTAGTCACAGAAGTACGGTGAGCAGCATTGTTGATGACTTGGTGTTGTTTTTTTTCCTGCAGGGGGTCACATTCCCAGCCATGCATGCAATGTGGAGTAGCTGGGCTCCGCCTTTAGAGAGAAGCAAACTTTGCACCTTGTCTTATGCAGGTATGCAAGTTTTGCATGAAAGTTTAATTTACATGTATTTACTATAAAAAATATTATGTTCTCATCAAGACTTAATTATTGAGCTGCAGGCACTTTGACAATGTTATAAGTAATAACTAAATTTATCATCAATAAGAGGACAATTACATAAAAAAACTGATGTCAATTTCATTGATTAATGTTTGCCTGTCAGTTCATTCACATTTAAAAGTCTCCAAGAGCCAAACTCCTTAACAATACATGTAACTATGTACATGTACATTCCCAGGGGGGTACTCCGGCTTGGAAATGACGGGGATGATCGAAGGATTTCTTTGGGTTGGAAAATTAGGCAGTATTTTTTTGGGTGACTTGATTTAAATAGGGGATTTTTGGGGGGTATTAAAAACGAACTAAAGTGCCTTGGCACGGCCTTGGAGTATTTATGGTATGATGAATAAACAAGCACGAGCGTTCAATTTTTAATGATTTTCTTTGTGTTATATTATTGCCCCTCCTGGCAATTTAGGAGTAATTTGACAAGGGATTTTTTGGCAGGTTATTTTTGGTCCAGGGATTTTTTTGGGGTTATGTAGGACGACTTAGGGAATTTTTTGGGTCTTGAGTTTTGCCTCCATTCGATCATCCCCGTCATTTACAAGCCGGAGTACCCCCCCCCCCCCCCCTGGGTGTACAGTCATGTATCTTCTGTTTGTTCCTTCAAAGGTCTTCAAATTGGTACAGTTCTCGGCATGCCCATTGCTGGAGTACTGTGTGCATCTGACCTCTGGGGAGGATGGCCGTCTGTATTTTATATTTTTGGTAAGTCTTGTGAACCAAGACAGGGCTTGAGACTAACTTTTTAACTCACTGGTTTACTGGCTAGTGACATGTCAGATTCTACTAGCCAAAAGTAATTTTTCACTAGCCAGGTATATTGATTTCTATCAAGAACAGTTGACTTTTCCGAGTTTTTCACTAGCCAAATGGCTAGTAGGAATGCTAAACCTGGTAGCCAAAACCTAAATTTTAGTAGCCTTTGGCTAGTTGGCTACCGTCAGTCTCGAGCCCTGCAAGACCATGTTTACTTAGGTATGCAGTGCATACAGTCCTTTTCTTGCTTGAAATAATTTCATTGTACATGTAGCACTAATGAAGCACAGGGAAAAGGTTTGCAACAAGCAGGGATGTAGCTAAGAAAACACTAACTAAAGCTAGTTCATTAAAAAGCCCAGCCAGCTTTTCTGGTTTTTATATCCTCAAAATTATCCCAAGTCTTTAAATGTTTAGCTACATCCCTAAACAAAAAGAAATTGTGGTCAAAACTCTTGGTGTTCTTACCAAAAGGTTTGCAAGCATGTTCAAACAGGGCTTGAAAATAGTGCTGTCCAGTCGTTCAGGAAAAATACAGATTTTTGAGAGATTTGTAGATTTTTCTTCAGGGCAAGTAACTTTTCATGGTCATTTGTCTGATGTGCAAGGGCACAGGCAAAGCTGGAATTCGTGTATTCTTCTAGCTCTCAACTCATAACAATAAACAGTATATAAGAGAACTTCAAGCTAAGCACACTGTGTTTAAATACAACATGCACCTTCGTAGATTTATCATTTTATTTAGTGTACCTGTGTAAAAAATATAATGTAAGCTTCAAACACCAGTCATATAACCATAACTTTGTAAAATTAATGAAACATGCAATTTAATTTTGATTTTGATTCCTAGGTGGTGTGGGTGTTATCTGGTTTATCACATGGATGATTTTAACTTATGACAAACCAGCAAACCATCCCAGAATATCTATGAAGGAGAAAGAGTACATTCTGTCAAGCATAGGATCTTCACAGGACAAGAGGACAAGAGTATGACAACTTTTTTACAGTTTTCTTACGTTTTCAGTTTTTTTTTTTTTTGCTTCTCAGAAATTCTCTCTATGACCTGTTCAATTAATTAGCCAGAAGTAATACATTATCCACAATCATCTCTCTCATCTTTCAGGGAAAGTGTCATTCTCATCCTCAGAGCCGCTTATCTCTATTAGCCGGCAAAGCCTGTACATGAGAAACAAGTGTGGACACATTATTTGACTGGCTGGATTTTAACAAAAGAAACAGCCAATCAAATTAACTGTTTTAAAATCCCTTTGTTATATGAGATTGTAAAACAGTTGATATGATTGGCTAGATTTGAAACTAATTTACCGTTATGATTCGATTTAGCGCCCGGGGTGCTTATTTAGTTTTGGCACCGCAAGGGAGGGCGCTTATTCGAGACAGGGCGCTTATTCGGGACAGGGCGCTTATTTTATTTCTTGAGAAAGGACCAAATGTATCTATAACAATAACAGGAACTGTAACAGTTAGAAATTGTTAAAAGTTCAGTTACTTTTAAAATAATTGTTCATTTTAACAGTAAATATATACATTAACTGTACAGTGAAAGGTCAAGAGTTTATCGTCAGTGACTTTAGTAGGGGCAGTTATCCACAATAGGGGCACTCATTAGAATAGAAGTGCTTATGGGGGCGCTTATTGGAATAGGGGTGCTTATTTACAAAAACACATTCGAAGGGGGGCGCTTATTCGGAAGGGGGCGCTTAATTATTGGAAGGAGGGCGCTAAATCGAATCATTACGGTAACTGTGTTTCCAGAGCCCCCGGGGGGGGGGGGACTCCCATATGAAAGTGACAGAGATGCTCGTTGTCTCGCTTAGGGGTATAAATTTCGGACTTTGGGTCTCGCTTAGGGTGTTGTGGGGAAAATGGCAATATTTTTAGCCGCTAGGGTCTCGTTTAGGGTCGCACCTGAAGAAAAATACAAATATAAGTTCTTTTTTCCGAATTTCGGTATCTTTTAGGGGTCTAAAAAAGCTTGAGCCACGCCCAAATTGGTCTCTTTTAGGGGTTCTTTTAAAAATTTCCGACGAGCATCCCCGTCCCTTTAATATGGGAGTCCCCCCCCCCCCCCCCCCGGGCCAGGGCCACTATTCTTGTTCAGGGGCAAGTGGCTCTGGAGACGAGAATGGGGAAGTGCATGCAAGAGGTAAAAGGAAAGGAGTAATGTGAGGGACAGAGTCGACATCTGTCCCCCAAATCTCCTTTCTCCTCCAAATGATATCAAATGACAGATTACATTCAAGCTGGACCAATCAGAATTTAGCATTTCCTCCAGCAATGCAGAACTTACAATGGATCTCATAAATGAAAAGGTTGACCATCTCTACCCAGTCCCATTCATTAATTCCCTGCTTGGCCCAGATCTGTTTACTCACATTTTGCCCAAGTGTAGCTTGGGGAATCTTATGTCATTTCATAAAATGTTGTTGTGCATAGGCTACATAATAGGCCTGACTTATCTGCAGTGGTCACTAATCAGAACATTGTGAATGTGGGAGATAATAGGAAGAGGGAAAGACCTCATATGACAACTGGGCACAAGTCAGTAAAAAACCAACTGATCTAATTCCACATTATTTTTGTTACAGAAATATGACACTCCATGGTTTAAGATTTGGACATCACCAGCTGTGTGGGCCATTATCATAGCACACTTTTGTAACAACTGGGGATTTTACACATTTCTCACATGCTTGCCTTCTTATTTTAAAGAAGTTCTCAATTTTTCACTCTCTCAGGTGAGGCAGCAGTGTTAGGGGGTCACCGTCAGGAATTGTTGTGGGTGCTGGTGGATTGTTGGGATAACTTGAGAAAATCCTTGATCAGGATGGCAACCTTGTTTATTGTGCTGCTACCCAAATAACTTACCGCAAAACCCCATGCCTAAAACAGTCTAGGAGGGAGTAGCAATACAGAACTTGCATCTGCATGTAGTTGCATTATGCTGCAGGAACTAAAATCTCTTCACTAGCTGGTTTTCACTAACAACAGAAACAGAGTTGTAATCAGAAGCACAGAGGGTTATGATTTAGTGCAAATCAAACCAACAGAGTCGTCAGCAGAGTTTCCGATTTTGCCTATGACTCTGTCACTTAACAGGGCTGCTACTGGTCAGGAAATGATCAGGGAAAAATAAAATTCTTCAAGATTAAGGTCAGGGAATTTTATTTTGAGTCAGGGAAAATTGACATTTTGAAGAAATGTCAGGGAAAATTTAATAAAACCTGCTGATTTTATACAATTGATGGCTCGAAGAAAAATTTCAAGTCAATGTGATCTAAGGAATGTTTTTTTAAGCGGAGGCTGGAGGCCGCTACTATAATTATCTGGCATTTTGTGTTTATTTGGTCAGGGAAAGTTTATTTTTATCAGGGAAAAGTCAGGGAATTTTGAATTTTGTGATCCAATGAAAACTAGATTGTTGCAGTAGCAAGCAGAAAGGAAGTGCTATATTCAGAGGGCCTGCAAGGCTGCAAATAATTTTTTCACTTGAAAGGACATATGTCCTGCTAAGACACCATCTTGGTCAAACAAAACAAAATTGTGGTCGGACAGATTTTTATTCATTGTTGGTGTAAAATGATGTACATGCACGATCAAAAAATTGTCCTGACATCATGTCCTACTACACTTGGGATTTCGTCGGACATTAGCAAATTTTGGTTGTCCAATGACCCAACTGTTATTTGCAGCCCTGGCCTGAGAAGTAACATTTTGATTGGTTTGCTCTTCTGCTTGCTACTCTGACAATCTAGTTTTCACTTGATCATAAGTGATGGAGGTTTCCTGTTTATTGTGACAAGCAAAATATGTTTTTGTTTCAGAATGGTTTTGTGTCAGCCATCCCATTCTTACTGTGTTACATCATTGGTGTTAGTGGTGGCCAAGTGGCGGACTGGCTACGTTATAACAACTATTTAGGAACTGGAGAAGTTAGAAAAGTTTTCGCTACAGGGGGTGAGTTTATGATTACTTCTATTGCTACTCTTCATCTTGAAATTCTCATATGAAAGGGACAAGGATGCTCTCAGACAATTAAGATGGTTTCCGCCCAACGTTCGAGCAATACAGGCAAAAATAAAGTTACCTAAAAGGCCTCTTAGCATGACAACAGTTTAAGTACAGCTAACAAAATAATACCTGCCAAAAATTTAGCACTCAAGCTGACCCCGCAAGAGAAAAATGGATTTGAAATTGTCTATATTTCAGTTAAAACGGACGTTTCACGCCAGTTCAAAACAAAATGGCGCGCGTTTTAATCATTTTACGATGTTTGACTTTGAGTAGATTTTTGGTACTTAATTTTTGCACTCATTGCTCGAACTTTCAGCGGAATCCGTCTTAAACCCCCAAAAGAAGACCCATGTATGCGTGGCTCAAGCATTTTTTTTACCCCCAAAAGGATCATCATTTCAGCCTAGTCTGCTGACACTGTGTGAGGTTTGCAACCAACCCTAACTGAGACGTTGAAAGCTAACAATTTTGACATTTTGCCTGAACACCAAAATCCGTAATTTACACCCCTAAGCAAGACAACGAGGGGGGGGGGGGGGGGGACTCCTCCCTACAATGGGGACTCCTTATGTACATAGGTTCAAATTATTCTCCATCTTATTATTTCGGTAGGGTTCCTTATCCCTTGCTGTCTTATGGTGGCAACAAGCTATATTGGATGCAACAACACGACTCTAGCTGTTGTTCTGTTTTCACTGGCGCTGGGGATGTCTGCTCTTAATATGGCTTCCTACAATGTCAACCATCTGGATATTGCCCCTAGATATGCGGGGGTTCTTATGGGGATCACCAACACCGCGGCTACAATCCCTGGGATTGTTGGACCCTATGTCGCGGGGTATCTAACAGACAATGAGGTAATGTATACGTCAATTGATGAATCAGCAAACGAACGAACGAACTTTATAAACATGCTAAAAGTGTTTAACATAACTAAGAATAAAAATAACTACGATGCTATTGTACATGGAAGCCATAGCAGTATCTATTTACAGTATCAAAATAATTAAGAGTTGCAGTAGGTGGCAGTCCTTGCATCCATCTTTCAGAAAGCTCGATATTTTGTACTCGACTTTTGTGCTCAATGTTCTTTCCGGTTCATAATTTCCTCTTATAATCAAAACCTCGAGATTATTCGACTTTGTGAGAAGTATTGAGGAGACTTTTAACCTTGGACTTCAAAGGAAGATAGATAAAATCAATAATAGAACTTGAAACAACATGAAAACTTCTTTTCACTCTCGGCACAGACACTTTTAGCGTTCGGGAGAACGTTTTGTCTTATTAGACGTTAACTAATAACACGGTGGGACAAGAAATAGCTCTTACAGAAAATTTAATGCTGCATGATTAACAAACAATCGTGACAAGAGCGTAACTAGACTAAATACTTAGTGAATCAAGTTTACCCAATGACTCAATAATTTTCAAACACCCTACAAGCATCTGTAAATTGATATGCAATGTCATGGTGGACTTAGTGGAAATTATGTCAAAAGGCAAATGTACATAAATATTAAAAACTGTACGGTGTAGTTTTAATGACGTTTACATTGCCCAGCCGCCGGCCTGAGGAGCAACTTTGCTTGAATCTTCTTTGCTATTTTGAGTTTCGGAGAAAAGATAGTGTTGTGATATTGAATAAGTTTGCATATTTAAGTTTTACACGTGACTAAGATTGTTATGTAACCGCGCCTCGCTCTCGCGGGGTCTTGTTCGTCAGCCATTAAAAAGTTGTTGTGTTAGCTTGATCTTGGCGTCTTTACGTTGATCGTAACATGGTGTCAGACGCGGGATTTTAACCCAACTGTTCAGAATAACTTCGTAGCTTCGAAGTCTTCAAGTCCAGCGCTTCGTCCGCGATTGGTAGGCTCTTGTGAAGTCTATAGTTTGCGTTCGAGTTTGCTTTGGTTCGTTGCACGTGGCATTACAAGAATCATGGCTGCTGTCAGTACTACAGCGAAAATTCCCTCGCCGCTGAATCTCACTGACCGTTTGCATCGAGGAGAAAATTGGAAATCGTTTCGACGTGAATGGAAGTTTTACGAGCTAGCGGCTGACATTCATAAGAAACAAGAAGAAGTTCGGGTGGCTTCGCTGTTGAATGTGATCGGTAAAGAAGGAATGGACATGTACGACACCTTCCAATGGGCTAATGCTTCGGACGCTCTGAAGATTGATAAGGTTCTTGAAAAGTTCGAAGAGCGTTGTGTCCCTGCACGGAACGAAACCTATGAAAGATATGTTTTCTTCAAACGTGAGCAATTGTCCAGTGAGTCGCTTGATAATTACATAACTGCATTGATGAAGCTTTCAGAATCGTGTGGTTTTGGCGCGTTACGAGAATCGCTGGTTCGAGACCGCTTAATTCTCGGTGTGAAGGATGATAGAGTTCGTGAAAAGCTTCTTGGAAAGCGAGACCTCGATCTCGATAAAGCCATCGAAACTATCAAGGCAAGTCAAGTTACTCACGAGCGAGCGACCGAAATTTCAGAAGAATCTTCAGGACACGAAGATATTAATCGAGTGAGTCACAAACCTCCGTTTAAAAACAAGCGCCGGAAAACGCCGCCTCCCAAGCCTCCGTCGCCAAACAAGGGACCTCCCAAGCTGAAAGAGTGTTTGTTTTGTGGTGGTAAACATGCACTGGAAAGGAAATTGTGCCCGGCCTCTGGTCAGAAATGTAAGAAGTGTGGTAAACAAGGTCATTTTGCAGTCAAGTGTCATGGCAACTCAGAAGGTGCGAAAGTTCACATGGTCGAAGAAGAATTTTACATTCATAGCATCAGTGGTCAAGATCAAGCTCTCGTTTCATTAACTGTCAATGATTCAGCATCAGTGACATTTCAAATTGATACAGGTTCTACTGCAAATATTTTGCCACTGCAGGATTACATCAGGGCAACAAACGATCACAGCAAAGCTAAAATTGTCCCCAAGGACATTACACTGGTTATGCATGATCTCTCGAAGCGAAAGGCACTTGGTTTTGCAAGGTTGAAAGTGGAACATAATGGTAGTAAGCATGAACTGAATTTTGTCATTGTCGACCAGATGGTCACACCGTTGCTTGGTTTGCAGTCATCAAAGGGGATGGGTCTTATCAAGATTATGGTCTCTAGTGCTGATACCCCTATCAATAATGTAGTTGAAGCCCCAAAACAAGATCCAGCAGTTTCTGAGGATGTCACCAATGATCCTGTGCTTAGTCCTTTTGTTGATGTGTTCCAAGGCATTGGCTGTTTACCCGGGGAATACAACATCCAGCTGAGTAAAGATGTTCACCCTGTTGTTCACCCCCCACGAAGAGTGCCTGTTCCTAAGAAAGAGGCCATGAAGACCGAGCTTGACAAGATGGTTGCCAAGGAAATTATTACTCCAGTTACAGAGCCAACTGACTGGGTGTCGAGTGTCTTAGCAGTCCCCAAGAAGGATGGATCGGTTCGCATTTGTCTGGATCCCAAAGATTTGAACACTGCCATTAAGCGCTCTCATTACCCTTTACCGACAGTTGAAGATGTCACAACTCGTCTCACAAATGCCAAAGTGTTCAGTGTGTTTGATGCGAAAAGTGGATTTTGGCAAGTGAAACTAACTGAGCAATCAAGCTTTTACACCACTTTTAACACCCCCTTTGGCCGCTTTCGTTGGCTGAGAATGCCATTTGGCATAAGTTCTGCGCCCGAGATATGGCAGCGGAAGATGCATGAAGCAATTGAGGGTCTCCAAGGAGTGGAAGTTATCGCCGATGATTTCCTGGTTTGTGGATTTGGAGACACTGTCGATGAAGCAGTAAAGGATCATGATCAGAATTTAACGGCTTTCCTTCAAAGATGCCGTAAGTTGAATCTGACACTTAATCTTCAGAAGGTTAAGCTTCGCCTATCAGAAGTACCATTCATGGGTCATCTACTCACAGCTGATGGTGTGGTAACCGACCCAAACAAAGTTCGTGCCATACGTGACATGCCAACCCCGACAGATGTCAAATCCCTGAAGCGATTCCTTGGCATGGTTACTTACTTGGCTAAGTTCTTACCAAACCTGTCCAGTGTCTGCGAGCCGTTGAGACGACTGGAGCTTAAGAATACTGAATGGTGTTGGCTGCCTGTTCATGATGAAGCTGTCCAGAGTATCAAGAATCTTGTTTGTAAAGCTCCAGTGTTGAAGTTTTGCGATGTCAATCAGGAAGTCACAATCGAAAGTGACGCATCACTTTCTGGACTTGGCGCCTCCCTACTTCAGGAGGGTCAGCCAGTTGCATTTGCCTCTAGAGCCCTAACTCCAGCAGAAGGTCGTTACGCGCAGATTGAAAAGGAGCTTCTCTCAGTCGTGTTTGCCTGTGAGCGATTTGATACGTACCTGTTTGGTCGAGATGTGGTACACGTTAAAACAGATCATCAGCCCCTAGAAGCTATCTTCAGGAAGGACCTTGGCTCTGCTCCCAAGCGTCTCCAGCGGATGCTGCTGCGTCTACAGCGATACAACCTTGATGTAAAGTACCAAAAAGGAAGCTCGATGGTTATGTCAGATCCCCTGTCCCGAGCCTATCTAGATGAACCTCCCACTCAGACCGAGTACTGTAGTGAGTTAGAGGCGATAGTACTTACAGAGGATCTTCCCATTTCAGAAGCACGACTATTGGAATTCAAAGAAGGCACAGCCTCAGATGAAAACCTTCAAACCCTTATGTCAGTTGTCCTAGAAGGTTGGCCTAGCACTCCCGATGAAGTTCCAGCAGAGGTCAAGCCATATTTTCAGTTTCGAGATGAAATCACAGCTCAAAATGGTTTGCTGTTCAAGGCTGAGCGTCTTATTGTACCTGCCAAGCTAAGAAAGGAAATGATGGAAATGGTTCATTCGTCTCATCTCGGTATCGAGGGATGTCTTAGACGAGCTAGAGAGGTGTTTTACTGGCCACGTATGAATGCTGAGTTGAAAGATTTCATTCTCAAGTGTGATATTTGCAACTCCTTCAAGCCAGAGCAGCCTCGAGAACCGCTAATGCCCCATGAAATTCCATCAAGGCCTTGGCAAAAAGTTGGCACAGATATGTTCTTCTTTGATGGGCGTCAGTACCTGATTACAGTTGATTATTACTCCTCTTTCTTCGAGGTTGACAAGCTTGAAAAGACAGACTCCAGAACAGTTATTGCAAAGTTGAAAATGCATTTTAGTCGTCATGGAATTCCGGAGGTTGTAATCTCCGACAACGGACCACAGTATCATTCCGCTGAGTTTGCAAAGTTTGCAAATGACTGGCACTTTCAACACATCACCTCCTCTCCGCGCTATCCCCAAAGTAATGGAAAGGTCGAGAGTGCTGTGAAAATCTGTGAAAACCTAATGAAGAAGGCAGCGTGTGGAAAGTTTGACCCGTACCTTGCTCTTCTAGACTACCGCAACACGCCCACAGAAATTGGTTCATCCCCAGCACAAAGGCTGTTCAGCAGAAGAACACGCAATTTGTTACCCCTGTCAAGTAAACAACTACAGCCTAACACACTTCCCCCACAAGCTGTCCAAGACAAGCTGATTAACTCTAAACAAAAGCAGGCTTTCTACTACAACCTGAAAGGAAAAGCATTGCCTGAGTTGCAACCTGGACAGACAGTCAGGATGAAGAAGCCAAAAGAATCTACTTGGACAGAAGCTGTTTGCAAGAAAATGATTGGCCCACGTTCCTATGTTGTTGTATCGGGTGGCCAAACGTACAGGCGAAATCGCCGACAGCTGCGATCAGTGCCACAATCAGTTTCTCCAGCTATTGTGCAACCAGCATTTGAGCCACTGCGATCATTGCCACAAGCAGATTCCCCATCTGTTGTGAAACCTGCAGCTGAACCTCTGCCTGTTGAGAAACCTTCAGCTGAACCTCCGCCTGTTGTGAAACCTGCAGCAGAGCATGTGGAACTTGCATCCAATCCGACTGTTACAAGGAGTGGTCGTATTGTGAAACCACCAGCCCGTTTTCAGGACTTTACTACTTAGACCTGTTAGACATTTTTATTTGGAACTCTGATTCATTGCTGAACATGTACACTGTTGTTGTTTTTATTACTAAGGAACTCAGTCGTTTTTTGTGCGAGAACTTTGTGAAAGACACTTTCTTTACAAAGGGGAAGATGTTGTGATATTGAATAAGTTTGCATATTTAAGTTTTACACGTGACTAAGATTGTTATGTAACCGCGCCTCGCTCTCGCGGGGTCTTGTTCGTCAGCCATTAAAAAGTTGTTGTGTTAGCTTGATCTTGGCGTCTTTACGTTGATCGTAACAGATAGCAGATTTTTGTAGTGTTACATGTACCTTTAGTGGGACACCTCCTGATGTCTACATGAGGGTGAATCATAATTTATAAGCGCGTACATCTTCTACTGGGAGCGATACATGGGAAGACTCTTTAAAAGACCCTGTAAACTTATGTTACTATTTTTTCGGAACACCTTTGTGGACTTGTCACTTTCAGATGATAACTTCATTATACTCTTTTTGCCCATACTGTTCTTAATACTTAAACTCCAGATTAAAAACCTGTGGGTTTATCGACGTCAAAGAAGCTGTAGGAAAAGCTTATGGGCTGATCCTTTTGGCGTGATTTCCTTATTAGTGCGAGCTAAATTTATACTGACAAATGTAGAAATATGACGAATTAATATTACCTGTAACATCTAGTAGCTGTAAGCGGAATAAATCGAATGTTCGAATTTATAAAACGTCAAATGTACGCCGACCGTTGACAGCCATACACGTATTTTAATTTGTGATTGAAAACTGCGTTGTTTAAAGTAGGTTTCCATACGTTTTTGTCAAACTTGGCGCGATAACTAAAAATTATTCAAGGGTGCAAATAATAGCTTGATGAGCCGGACAAAAATACGTGGCTTTAAGCTTAGATTTCCCGGTTAAAAAAATATGCGTGGTCTTACATTGTAACTCTTTCTTGTGAATAAGATCAACAGCAGCCAGCTATCAAACAAAGAAAACAAAAGCCGTTGAAATTAATCTTTGTTTTTACATATCCCTGTTGTTTGCTCTTTCGAGTTATGATATTTATTTGTAGATGGGGTTAACAAGTTGGTGGTTGATGGTAATACATGGAGCTTATAACTTGTGTTTAATAAACAAATGAACACTGCTTTTTTTTTGCAATTGATCGCATTTTGTGTATCGATGACCATAGTATTAATAAAATACTCGCACGTAAAGAGCTAATTTGTCGGGATTATAGTCAAGAAAAAGAGAGTAACTTTATAATCTGGTTAACTACAGGAAATGTTAAACCAATTTAAGTCAGGTAGATTGCATAAAATAAGATTATTCTGTGGTGAAGAAAAGACGTGATTTTATACACGACCCATTCACAGCAAATAAAGTGGTCTGATTGGCAAAATTCAAGATGGCGTTTTTTTGCAAAGAAACCTAGAAAGAGGACTGGGACCCAGCTGGCGAGCAGCTTGTCCCAGTTTCCACTTCCTTACTCTAGTCCCAGCCCAACCTTTTTTGACAATGAAGACCCGGTGGAGACTAGAATGGATACCAAAATCAGAAATCCGCTGGAAAAATGGAACCCATTTCTGCATATTGTGCTACCCTTACTATAATAAAAAAAAAAAAAAAAAAAAAAAAATTTTTTTTTTTCCCCTCATTATCAAAAAAAAAAAAATATTTTATTATATAAAATAAAAAAAAAATTAAAAAAAAAAAAAAAAAATAAAAAAAAAAAAAAAAAAAAAACAAAAAAAAAAAAAAAAAAAACAATCTATTTATCCTAACCCTTACTAAGAAATAAAAGCTAGCCGCAAGCAAACCAAAGTGGAACTAACCGCAAGCACACCGGAATGAAACCTAATCGCAAGCAAACCTAAGTGCTACTAACCGCAAGCACACCGGAGTCCTTGGGTTCCAGTCTCCCAGCGGATTTGTGATTTTAGAGTATCCATTCTAGTCACGACCATGAAGACCCTGGATACAAGACAAACTAATCCGAGTTCCCGCTCTTTGGCTTTTCTTCGGACAAGGCTGTTGCATTCTTACCCGATTTTCGTTTTTCATTTCAGCCCACAAGGGGTCAGTGGCAGAAAGTGTTTTACATATCTGCCGGTGTGTATCTAGTTGGTTGGATCAGTTATCTACTCATCGGAACTGGGAAACAACAATCGTGGAATACGCCATTTGAAGACCTGTTAAAGCCTATTGACATTCCCAGAGAACCAAGGAAGCCTGTAATGGCGGACATTCTGTCGATAAACCATCCAGACTATCAAGACACAGATACATCACAGTCTGGAGCTGAATGTTAAAGATGACTTCCAGTCCGTACTGCGCAATCTCCGCCTGCAATGTTTGTGAGTCTCACAAACAGAAGAATGTTTACAAGCAAAAATAAAAATTCCGGGACAAAACTTACCTTTTTCTTCATTATTAACGCCAGATATCCTTGCAAAACAATAATAACGAGTAAAAGAAGCTGGACGGTATTTCAAACGGACGTTTTAGCTCATCGTGAATTCTTGAACGAAACGATCCGTAATGGCGAACTAAAAAACTTCATGTACGCTATCACCGAAATGTAACGTTTCGACGAATTCAAAACAAAAATGAAAACAAACCCTGAGTCTGCGCAGTACGGACTGGAAATCATCTTAAAGAAGAAAATAGTAACAGTGAAACCCTTTCTACCTTGAACACTAAAAAAAAATATTTGGAATTTTTGTAAACGAAGATATGACCGTGACGGTTGTGTTTGCGATTGGTAGAGCATAGCACCGGTAATACGAAGGTCTTGGGTTCAAAAAAAATGTAACAAACACTAAACTGCGATCGGGCGTTTGTTTGATTAAGTGTTTGTTTTGTCTGGTTTGTTCTTAGATGTAGAGAGGGAGGGCATGATTCTGGACTCGAGAGACAATGTTTCGTTATATTTTTCAACACCTTGAATTTCATCAAACTACTCCGCTGCCCGTCGTAATTTTAACTCGATTTTCGGTGTTTATAAATGAGAAGAAATGCTGTTTCTCTTGCTTGATATTTTTGATATTTCTTAAATCTAAGACCTTCACGTTGCCGTATTGTTTTACCAGCTAAGCTAGGAATCTCATACATTGACTCCAACGTTTCCAAAAGGTGACTAACATTAAATGTTTTACTGAGATTTCAACTTGCTTTAAAAATGGTAGCTACATGCACAACATTCAAAAAATAATTCTAGTGTGCCTCACTGTAAAGCCCGGGCCAAACGAGGATGAGAGTTAATGAGAGTTCAAATTCTCACTCTCGTTTGGCATGGAACTCTCATGCGCTCTCATCGACTTTGAACGTGCTCAATTTTTTTGTGAGAGTCAATGAGAGTTTGACAGACTCTAGTTCGCGTTTGGCCCAAGTTGATAGTCGACGAGAGTTGACGAAAACTCTCATAAGAGTCAGCTCTCGTCAACTCTCATCCTCGTTTGGCCCGGGCTTAACATTGGCTGAACGGGGAAATAATACTCATATTAATAACAAGGACAACAGCGAAGTCATTAATAATATTTATTGAGGGCAATATAATAGAAATATAGAGTAGTGGTACTCTGGACAAAATATGCATTTCTAAACAATACCTAACATGTTTTACAACAAATAAAACTGCTGGAGCGATCTGTGGTCATAGCTTAAAATATAAAAACGGTTTAAACAGATCTCTAAATATAAAAGGATACTCTAAATTTTCGATCGCCTTCTGCGGTCTTCTTCAGAGAATGATGGATTTTGCAAGGTTCGCAGAATTCTAATAAGTCGCGTTACAACAAACAACTAATTTTCTATGACTTTTTGGAAGAAAAACAACAACAAAAGAAACACGAACAAAAGCGAAATTGAGAGTTAAAATAAATGGAATGGAACTTTATGTTAAGATATTTGTAAGTTATTATAAAAAAAAGAAAGTTTTATTGATTACTAAAGATTTTAATGGTTACTGGGGCAAAATTACAGTGTTCGACTCAAGGAAGGGAAACGACCTTTGCTTCGGGTTATCGGGACGTTCGAGAAACCGAAGATTCGAGAAATCAGGATTCCATGCTGTAGGAAAAATTATGTCAAATTTCTTGTGCTTGTGTTAATGTTTTGGTTCGGGCTTGTGTCGTCCCGGTTTACAAGTAGGTTTGGGGAGCTTTGCAGTTGTAAACCAGGTTTAAATTATGGTCACAAAACCTTGAAATGTGATCTGAATACAATGGAACTGGTGGCGTGAATAGTCAATACGAACTGGACTTACTAAATGAAGCACGGATTACTATTATCCAATCATTCTGCTTTTTAAGTCCTACAAGGACTCCAGAATCTTTAAATGTTTCCAGTTTATTTGTTTCTTTGTTTGTTTTAGTATTTATTTATTTACTTATTTTTGCAAACTATGAGCAACTTTTATAATCGCTATTTATGACCGCCAAACGCTTATAATCCAAAGCGTTGTGCAAATTTTCAACCACTGATCAACACGCCAATCACAGCGGCCTTAACCGAAGCCGGTCTTGCAAAGAAGCTTCAAGAAGCGGCAACAGATGCAACATAGGTAATTCAATTTTATTTTAAAATCTTTCGTAATCCTGACAACCGCAAAAAGTACTTGCCGATTTCACATTCTAATCCGCTGTTCTAAAAACATTGACTCACCAAGTTGTCCCCAGGCCACTTTGCCAAGGGCTAAAAAATTTCCACGCACTTTAATGAGGCTCTGAATGGGGTTTAGTGTTATTTGCCCATAATTTTTAGTGTTTGCTGTTACATTGGCCATTTTTTTAATGTTTACTGTTTTCGGAAAATACTGTTAAGTGTTTGGAGGTTTTTTCATGAAAAATTTTAGCATTGTAGACTCTTATCTGCTCTTAAAAAATCGGATAAAATCACTCATGAACTTAGAGAAAATTTTCGGATTTCTCCTCGGAAATCTTCGGTAGTCTTCACAAATCTTCGGTAGCCTTTAGAAATCTTCGGCAGTCTTCGGAAATCTTCCGAACTGATCGAAAATCGTCGAAAAATGGCTTAAAACGTCTTCATATGCTAACCAAAATAATACTGTATTGGCCTTTTTGGAGCGGTTTTTGTTTCTTTTTTGAGAAAATTTACTGTTAATGTTAGAATGCCTGAAATTTTTAGTACTGTTTCATGTTACAGAGCCAAAAAATTAAGTGTTTAGTGTTATCGAGGTACCCCCATTCAGACCCTCTCTAATCACTGTTCATAAGAACTAAAGTTTATATCTCAGATATAATTCAAGGTTAGATGAGGAAAGAATAGTTTTGCCAAATTATCAAGGAAAAACAGCGGTTTAATAAGTTAATTGAAAGCTGTTGAAAGCTGCTTAGAATCAATGGATGGAGTAAAAAAGCTACATAGCTTGTGGGGTCGTGTGTAAATACCGCGGAAATCACGTCTTAGAGGCTTCAACTTATGACAATTTTCACCCCTAGAGGAATGGAGCCTACGGCCCCATGAATATAGGCCTCAGGCCCAAAAGTATTTGGACTACCACTTTCAAACTCCTGCCTAAACGCCTAGTACCCCCCCCCCCCCCTTCCTCCTCCTCCTCCTCCTAAAACTGGGGCCGGGGATAGATAGCAAACAAAACTATTGGTAAACAGCCACCCCCCTTTGAAAAATACTAGTTCCGCCCTTTTTTATACGTGCCTTCTCCCACGGCCCCTATCTATCAATTTAATTTTCACTCACTTAAAGCAATGTTTAATCGCGTTATCTAATCCAATAAGTTTTTACCGTGTGGTTTTGCTCTATATCTAGACTTATTTTTTAGTTCACAATATAATAACAAGGAACTAAATGAGCATGTCCGGTCTTGATATGGCCTTTTGTCAATCCTTATCAAAATAAAAACCTTCCCAGAAGTAGTAAAACTGCAATATGTCCATCTCAATTTGAGACAAAGATGTTTCACAAGCATCATGCATATTTTAAGGCATACTTTTTTGTGAGGTGCCATACTATATAACTTACATGTATATTTAGAAATAATCTCCACCCACCCTCTGGCGTTAACAACCTCTTACAAAAAGGGGAGGTAGATGTAATTAGTTTTTTAGCAATAAGCACAGCAGTTATACTTGACCGGGTCGGCCATATTACCCTGAGCGGAAGCCAAATAAGAGATTGCGCTGAGAGGGGCTATTATGATAATTTGATGTGTACGTGAAGGTATGGTTTTGATTAAGAACTGTTTTGTGCAGAAATTAGTGAATGGACTATGACCCTGGAGCAGATTGATGAAAATGAAAATTAGTAGTGTGGAGTGTCGCGTGTCTGGATGTCACTGTTCGACGGGCCAGTGGCTATTTTGTGGAATACATGCGCGCGTATTATGATGTGAAAGACACATAAAAATATTGAAATTTCGGCTTAGAGTTTCTGTTATAACTATTATTGGAAAGTAGTGACACTAAGAACAATATGACATTGAACACGGCCTAATACGATTTTCATTATTGGTTTTTATTTTCTGGTCTCACCGAAATGCAAACCACATCGACCTGAATAAGACTAAATTAAAAACCAACAGAAATAGCACTAACGGACCGCAAATGTGGTTCTCAACAAGCCCGACTATTTCCCTCAAAAAAGGACCTGTTAATTGTGTAGAACTGTACTTGAATTTAAGTCCAACGCCTTATTCCTAAAGCAAATAACTTTAATTTGTACAATTTCCCAGGCACAGACGCTAATGCGTGGTACGTGTAAATCAGGCTTTGCGCAATAACTCACCGATATTTTCCGCAGGAAGTAAACTTAAATTTTCCCCCCGCAAGTTTCTCGTAATTTCATCATACGCGCGCTTAGCCTAAAAATAGTAGCGAATTTTGTAC
The DNA here is from genome assembly GCF_052425735.1 of Oculina patagonica. Classification (NCBI taxonomy): domain Eukaryota; kingdom Metazoa; phylum Cnidaria; class Anthozoa; order Scleractinia; family Oculinidae; genus Oculina; species Oculina patagonica. The sequence continues at coordinate 24,862,678 of NC_135766.1, read as the reverse complement.
TGAAAAACCGGTACTTGATATCGTCCGAAACAGTTTGAAATGGCTTTATAGTGATTTCAGACAGAAAGGAGATATCAAATTTGGCGTCAGGTATGACCACAGGCTGAAAAACAATTCCATATTTTGGTCTGAAAAAGGTTCAAGGTTTAGAGAATCGTCCGGCAAATTCACCGGGTACCTACCCCACCCCTTCTCGATCATTCTGTGGTCCAGCGCGTGTTTTCTGCCTTCCTATCTCAGAATCGTGACTTCACTAGATCCATTTTAATACTAAATGTTGTCGAAACCCAGACGAAGATCTATATTTTTATATTTCTTTAATCCGAAACGTCATCGGTTCTGAAAACAAGATTAAGACACTCAACAAAGCGAAAACAATTTTAAGAAATTAAAGAACTTGCAAATTATCCGCCGTTATCTTATTCATCTACTTTGTCAGCCTTGCTCGCACTGACAACATGGCATGTTAGAACAAATTTAATTTGACTTAGAAATACAGTAAAGGAAATAAAAGCCGTCCTTATTGAAGTACTTAGCGGTTTCCACTTTCAGTAGAACTTTCATCTAATATAAATATAACCGAAGAGCTTTGACTAAATTTTGAATTGATGCCACCCTAGATATGGAACTGTAATCATGTATTAATTTCGTTAATTGGAAAAGAAATGTTCTTCATCTAGAAGTACATATAGTATTTAATACCATTTTCTATATAACGATGCCCCCTGACCTAGAAATCGATTGATACTTGGCAAGGAAAACGGATTTTGAAGTGTATCTTGCAATGCCATTACATCTTCCTTAGTTGTCAACAGAGGAGATTGTTGCAGTTGTAACGCACTGGCAACAAGGAAGCATGTCAACAACGTTTAACTTAATTTAATCTTTGAAAACTCGGGTCGCAATGTTTAAAATTCAGTGGAAAGACATTACTGGAAGCCTGCGTTCAACGTAAATTGACTCTAAATTGACGCAATTAAACAAAGAAGGGAAACGGCTAACTTCTGTGAAACTTAAAACTTGTTTGGCTTTGTGACAATGGACGCACTAAGCAGCTCAGACCAGGCTTAGCTCCTTAGCTGACAAACAAACTTTTGAAAAAAATCAATTTGTTGAAGTTTGCCAGAAACACATACTTTGGCTTCCTTTCTCGAAAATAACTGCTACTTAAAAATATGACTTAAAAACGAAAGATTTGATCGATGCTGTTTATGTAATGTTCAATTTAAGTGCTTCTATCGACGTCTTGGGGTAGAAAAGAAGTTAATAAGAAAGTACGTTATTGTTCTCCAGCAAAGATGACCTTCGTTCAATGAACTTCTTGAGGGGGAGTTGTTCGAAAGGAAGAAACTAAATATGCACTTAAGTGGTGTTTTCAGATAACGTCCAATCTCCAACAACGAAAAATAACCACAAAAAGAATGCTTTAGGAGAAGCCTGCACATGATCACGTAGATAGACAGTTTTGTTTTCCAATTTCCGATCTTATAATTATCAACTGTGCCACGAGACTATAAAGCCTTTAAAGAGTAGGATTTACCTCAATTATTAGATAACTGCCGCTGGTTGCAGATTTAAAAAAAAAAAACAGTAATTAATTCGCATAGATATTCAATTGCAATTGCAATTTCAAGACACACTAACGAGAGCAAGGGTAGCGAACACTGAGGTAAGTGCTCTTTTTATTCAATGCACCCAAAGGATGGTACATCATTATTTTACTGAAAGTCACTGTGCCTTTATAAAAGTGTTGCCCTTAATTCCATTCAAGGTCAGACCAGTCAGATAACTATCTATCTTTCGCGAGTTACGCTGACAGAAGTTGCTTTTCCTGTATAATACATCTACTTAGACCTGCAAATGATATCAGCCCGAAATGTCCTCAAATTAGTGATCTATTTTATACGTAACTTCAATCGTGTTTAGTTCATGAACCTCGTTTTAAAAGCGACAAAACCGATTGCGTAGGTGTACGTATTAAAAAGATGTCAGGTGTAAGTCATGTTCACTTAAGTAGTGCAGCAACTCTCGTAAGCTTAGCTTGTAATTCTACTGGTCCTGTAGTGTAGCAGTTGCTATTGTTTTAGGGGCAAGTTGTTCCTGCTATTTGTTGTACTGTTCTCTCGAAGTGAGCCATTCATGTAAGACCTTACGAGAGTTGTCAATATTTCACATCGGGGCTTTGTACGATCAAATTGGAATGGTTCATCTTGGTCCCTCCGACAACAAGTTAGCAAAGTTCATTTGAAATCATCTGTTCGGCACCTCGACACCGCTACATGATCTCGAGAGGACCGTCTAATCTCTAGCGTACGCCGTAATATTCATCATCCTAGGCGGAATATCGTCGGTATTCCGTCAGAGGTATATTGGTCTCTTCGGATTTTAAGTGAATTGTCTATAAATTGGCAAACTTTCTGAAACTCAGTGAGGAATACATTTCAGTTCCCCCGCATTCCAGGATATGTTCTTGTTTTGTTTTGTTTCTTTATTGTTTAGTTCTTTTACACAGGATTCTCCGGGGATGAATAATTTTTAACTTGCATAAAAAAAGGTTCGAGTTCCTTTTTCAATCATTAAAAGGAATGAAACTAAAAAGAATCAGAAAACAGAGCTACAAATGAATGAAATAAAAAAAAAAACAACATTTGGTTTTACTCGTAATATGAAAGTTGAACTTTTAGGAGACACTATTTATTTGTTTGTTTGACGTACTAGCAGTGTTTTATAACCGGCTTCGGTAACAAAACTTATCACTGACGTCACTAGACCAGTATATCGACCGGCTGACATGATTTATTTCAAGTTAATTAAGGCCAAGCTAATGAAGAGAGCTCACTCTTTTCTCCAACTAAAAACCAATTACAAAGACGTGCTCTCTTCAATTAGGGGAAGATCTAGATTTATTCTAAACCGGAAGCCGAGGTTTTGACACAGCGGGACGGTGTTAAAATCCCTTTATCAATCAGCACAGTTAACCTCACGTAACAAGCCGATAAAATAACGCGCTGTATCGCGGTTAATATTTCATCAAAGACCTCTAAGTTTACTATGATACCAAATTAGATACACAACTGTTCTTCACAGTTGCTATGGCAACTTGGCACGCTTCCTATAAATGTTGCACTCTTTTTGGCAGAAGTTGCCATTTATCAGTTTAAGCGTCCTCGAGATGGCAACCCTTCCGAGTTAAAACAACTTGACGTTTTGTTTCTTTTTAAACGTATTTCCTGAACTGCTCAGAGTTCGGATAAAGGTCACACCACTCAACAATTCTGACATTGCAGTGGTAGAGCTATTAAATGGTGTTAAAATCCAAAGAAACCTCGCGATGTGATTCGAAACTGTAAGGAAAACACAGAACTCGTTTGAAAACCTAAAACTGCTTGATTTAACGCTTTTGGATATCCAATGCGCACTTGTTTGTGAAAGAGCGATTTTCAATTGAGTGTCAACAAATGTAATCACTGTGGCAAATCACAAAGGTCACCGAGAATCTAGTGAACCAATCAAAACTCGAAGCAAATATGGCGCGAAGCACGGGAAAACGTGTGTGAGCGAATCACGATTGCTCTTGGCCTTACTTCTGATTGGTTAAGATAGTGGCGCGCGCGAGTTTTTTAAACCAATCGGAAAGTGTCGTAATACAAAGTTAAAGCAAATGCAAATTACCTTCGATATTCAAGTGGAAATCGCACTAACCAGTAAAAGCATTGCCAGTTCTCCGATCCTGTAATACTGCAGCTGACTTCTATCATTGCCATATAGTGCTAGTCAAGTACTGTCTTCATATAATATATAGCTGACATTGTTTATACACAGTATACCTTATATGGCGAGATGTCACGTGACTAGGAACAGCGCATAATTGTGGGCGTGGTGTCAACTGAACACAGCAACCAAGATGCCTAGGGGGAAGGGGGATGGGACTAGCTATAGGACTCCTACTGAGAGGGATGTGGATGTTCGTGGTCTTGCTTAGAGGAGTAAATTACGATTTGGTCTCAGAGTGTTCAGGACAGGACGCCAACATATTTCGCCGTCGAGTTTTCGTTTAGGGCCGCATGTCAATGAACACGCCACTGATCATACTGTGTTGGCGGTCTACAGACTTATCAGGCATGGGAGATGATATCTTTATAAGTCAAGAAATACTGAGTAAAACCCAGATTACTATTAATTCAAATTTTTCGTCAAGCATCCTCGTCCTTTTCATATCAGCTTTTCCATTCCCCGGGCCAAGATATTCGTGTTCGTGTTTTGGTCGTTTTTTTGAAATTTAAAGTTATAAAAAATTGTGATGTGTTACTGAACAAGCAAGAGGCACAAAATATAAGTTTAAGAATCATCTGTCATTACTGAGAGAAGAGCTTCCGGCTTTCCAGATTTTGTAATCAAGGGTGCATTTTCACTATTGTCTGTTGTCGTCGTCTACAAGGAAATTGATGAATAAAGCCGAGTGGGTTTTTATTGCATAATCAAAAGAGAAAGAGATAAAATACTACAGACACACTGATGACTGAAGTATAATCTGTAGCTATGCTTCGATAACTAAAAACGGCAAAATGGAAGCTATTTATAAAAATAGATGGAACACGGTAGTTTAGAGCGATTCTCAGTGATCTTTAATAGCTAACGTGCGGATATATAAGAAAAAAATATATTTTTTTAAATAATACGCAATAAAAATGCTAAAAATTGTCCAAAACTTAACATCGGCTGAGTACATACATACATACATACATACATACATACATACATACATACATACATACATACATACATACATACATACATACATACATACATACATACATACATACATACATACATACATACATACATACATACATACATACATACATACATACATACATACATACATACAATACTTTATTTAATAAGTAGGTCTAAAATACAGGCAGCTAAAAGCTGATGTGGACCTACATTAAATTCTAAATAACAATTAATAATAAATCTAAATCTAAAACCTAACAAAATAAAAAATATATATATTAAAATTTACAATAACGTCAGAAATAGATAAAAAATAAAGTAATTTTTTAAAAATTTACTATAATAGAGTTTTAATAAACAAAGTTGGCAGTGTCTTTATTTGATCCAGATTGTCCATTGAAAGTAATTTTGTCTAAAATATTAGAGTTTTCTTTAAGAGCAGATTTAAAAGAACCTAGATTGGGTTTGTTTTTCAAGTGCAGGGACAGATTCCAAAGAATTGACGCACGGTGTGAGAATGAATAACGGAGAAAGTCAGTATTAGGACGTTTAATTAAGAGTTTCAGGTTGTCTCTATGATTTCTTTATAAAAAGTGTCTTGTAAATAGAGAGTTAATGCCAGCTGGAGCTTTCTTGTTAGTTAGAGCTCGACTCAGTTAGTTCAATGTCAAGTAATGTGCACTGAGATTTCACGAACCATACTCTAGCATTTGGCTTTTGATATTCTGATTTTTCTGTTTTGTTTATAATTAAAGGGATTGTGTCACGGCTAAGTTAATTTTATGTTATGAAATTTTGCCAAACACCTGCTATGAAACTAAATGTTTGCAAAGAAATTAATTCTATGATTCTAAATGACAAAACCATAGCTTCACTGCAGCCAAATGTGTTTCCCGGCGTTATAATTTAAAGTTACAAGCAAACAAGATTAACTTTGAAAACTGTTCCGCCGGACCATTTTTCAAAAACCCATATCGCAATCCGTTTCAATCTTCGTCACTTTTGGCCATCCGTACCCTCTTTTGCATTTGGTGTGTTATTTAAATATCCCTTCACTGTTTTAAGAGGTTATTTTATATATTTAAACAAATTTGGTGGTCAATTCCTATGCCTAAGTTTGGCTAAAATCCGTGACACGGTCCCTTTAACTATTAAACCATTATTTCAAGGTTTGGTTGGACTTTGACACCGTGTGCAGTTCTGTGTAACAAAATCACCCAAATTAGCAAGCGTGATCTGTTCCGGCTTTTTACAGGAACAATTCTGCTTACATCTAATCACGTGACTTGTTTGCCGGTCAGGATCACCAACGGCTGCATTGCATTAGTCTTCTCAAAGAGATGCACCTAATCTCAAAATGTCACCTATTTCTAGAAGAATGTCATAAAGGAATTAGAAACAAGCTAGCCGTGAAGATAACAAACCTTAAGTGTAATGACTGCTTCCTGCGCATGCGCTAGTGTACTTACTTGACCTAATTCTTCTCTCCCGCTAGGAAAAAGGCCATCTACATGAGCTAGAGTTCACAAAACGTTTTTTTTTTTTAATTTTTTATAAGTTACACAGAGATTTTTTATTGTTTACCAAGCAATCTTGTTGCTAAATCGCATTAATTCTGCTGGGGAGCACAGCATAAATATGGGCGGCTGCTGAAAACCTGCGAAAAGCCTAATTTATCTATTACTTTAGAACATTTATCAACGCAGGAGTCAAGAATGGAATGTTTTCACCCTTTTAATTAACTAGAAATGCTTTTACGAACTCCGACTCTTGTACAACAAAAGCAGCCATAGTTTTTAGTCTAACAAAATCACTCGAAACCAAAAGAGCGTCGTGCAAGGTCGTTCTCAGGACTCACCAGGGGCGTGATATACAAAGTCCTAGTGACCAGTAACCATTGTCAAAAGGCCGCTAAAAACATGCAAACACGGCGACTAAGTTGTTGTATCCTGTTTTAAGGTTTTATACCTTTTTTTAACTCCAGCATGTACCTTATCACATAGATATATAGTTTTAATCTTCCACTTAACGGCTTTCCTTAATCAGGATTCAAGTTCTTCAGTTCAACAGAAGAAACATTCATTGTCTATTCAGGGTCTATTCATTGCTTGTGATAAGCTTCTTGTAATGGGGCAGGCACTTGAGATAATGAGCTCAACAGCAACAACGTTAAGAGATTATATAAATCAAAATCGTTGACAACAGTTAGTTGAACAGAAGTGGACATAGCATTTTTAAAATAGCTTCCACCCTTTTTCGTTTCAGTCTATTAACCTCACTTGTTTTTGTTTATTGCTTAGAACGAGATCAACAACAAAACACAGCACACTGGTCAAGCACAAGGTCCTTTAACAACATCTTTTGACGAGGTATGAGATGCATGTGATCAATGTGAATAATCTCTAGTAAGGTAATCTCTAGTAAGGTAAGGTATTATAGTCAATTGTTTGCTGGTATTATGCATTGTCAAATAGCAAATATAGCGTTTCAATAAGCAGAGCTTAACTGCAGCGTCGCGAAGCTTTAGACATCTCTAACTAAAATAATTGGCTTAAATTAACTTGATTATCACAAGAAATAGACAGATATGTAATAATTATACTTGACCAGAATGAAGGCAGTGGCAAAGATACAAAGTGGCATCCATAGCGATTTAAGACATAAGCTATTTAGGGAGCAAGCCATGGGCGTCTAAAAGACCTGAAATTCGTTTTAAGCTTGTTTAGGTAAGTTAGCTTCCAACAGCACCGTTAGTGAACGATCGAGTGTTCGTATGATAATTTAATTCTCAGACGGTATTTCACGAGTGAAAATGGCAAACTCCTTGGCGAAGCTTGATTACTCTGAAAAGGGTGTAAAATAATAGAGCGGAACAAGGACACAATATCAACCTTTCGAAACATATATATTAACGGTATTAAACGAGTCTTGGAGTTCTCAACAACTAAAGTACTGTACTGGGCTTTGTAAATCCTACCATCCTTTACTAAGTAAGTTTATAAACTTACGGGTAGTTGCATGTTTTAACTCTCTTTTAAAATTGGTGTTGAACCCTTTAAAGTAAATGACTGTCTGAAATTGATTTAAAAATCATTAGACCTTATCAAGGCGCAGAACGAAGTATTCAGTTTTATTTAGGCCAAAATGGGTCTACGGTATTGGAAAAAAGCACAGTAGAAATCGTTTGAGCCCTGAGGAACAAGCCCTTGGCTACCGATCGTTCTATAATTTATAAAAAAAGGAAACTGAAAGAACGTGACACATGACAATATAATTGCTTATCTACTGGTCAAGCTATTTTTGGCACTAGTTATTGCCCAACTAGTTTATCACGTGACTCGCTTGCCTTGATATATACAAATTTAAATACTATTTTGCGCATGCGTAGTTGTGTCCACTTCAGAGAAAATGGTAGCTGGTTTTCCAGAGTTGTCGGAGGACGATTTGAAATTTATACCAGGCCAAAAATTGTCGAATAACAAACCAATTATTAAACTCGATTATCGCAAAATATCGTGATTTGTCGGTGGTGAGCAGATTTTAAAGCGATAAACGATTGGGCTGGCTACACTGCCTAACGAACTGAAGAGACCAACGCCGAAGTTAACTTTCAAGCAAAACTTGAGAATTTTTTTAACTAAATTGCTTTTTATCTTAGTTTTGAAAGGTTTTTTACTATCTTAGTTTTTTAACAATTTCATCATTTTAAACATTTCTAGATTGCCGATTTCAATTTTCAATTTTAATTTTTAGTGTCAATTTATAGATTTTCGTTTTTAGAGGACCCTCCTGAAAACCATTTTCAGTGATTGGAGGCCTCCTCGTTAAAGATTTGTTATTATTATTTATTAATTAGATCAATTACATATGTGAGGCAAATTAGTGATCTGCTCGTCACTGATAAATCACGATATTTTGCTTAACCCCGTCCAACAATTGTCAATTCTTGTGCAATATTTTTTCACACGCATCATCCATACTTCTTAAACAAGTGGTGATACTCTGCAGTCCACGTCGATCTATCTAGCATTTTTATCATTTCAAACAGTTATTTCATGACTAAACCAATAACGAAAATCAGCCAATGAGAGTGTGAAATTGCCATACCAATATCGTCGAAGTATTTTGCTTCAATAAGGGGTCCACCTCCCACTCCAATGTACAAAGAAGTCAATTAATGCCCGTCAGAGAAGACGGATGCTAAGCTAATGAGTAACAGAATCGCTCAAGTTACTGTGACCTGGTCCGGCCCTTGAAACTGAAATAATCTTAAACCACAAAGAAAACTATTCAGACGCGTAATCCCACAAAAAATCCACTCACTACAAACTTTGCATTGTCATTGGTACGTAATATAATTAAGAATGCAAGCGCTGTATTCCCACTGTGTGTGAGAAGAGGCAAACGGCTGAGCAGGCGAAGGAGTCGAGTGTTCTCATCACTACACACCGCGCTGGTAAGAAATTTGGTGTTAATTTGATTTCAAAGGGCCTTTAGCAACATGGTGGGTGGGAACAAGATTTACATGTGTGTTAAACTGGACTGCCTTCCGTGAATATGTGCTAAAATCCACTCAGGCCTAGGTATTCACATCCTTGTGGTTTTACGGAGCAACACCCAAGAGCATTTGTGTAGTATTGGCTGGGTTTAGACGTTCTACAGATAGAGTTCGGACAAACAGATACAAAAGCAGGGTTATCTCGTTAGTCTAACGAAGGGTAGAACGGAAAAAACACAAAGATCATTTTTAAAATCCTTCTTTGGGAAGCAATCATTATAAATATCTCGAGATTAGCTTAGCTGCAATGTATCTTACATCGAAGCAGATCGATGTCGAACAGTGTCCCATTCGCGAACATAACATGCAAAAATTGAATCGTGTGACATTCTCTAGTAGTTTACGTCCACAAGTTGGAAATGGAATCACTATTTCTACATTAAGAAGAACTGGATTTGAATCTAAGATTTCCTTCCATACTTAACAAAGTAATGATTCGCAGCACGCCTAACTTACAAAGCATAACAGATCTCTATTGTAACAGGTACAAGGATCAATGCATTTTTTTGTTAAAATAAAAAACAAAGTTCTTGAAACTTATCTATCAAGTCATGTGTTTTTGGAAAGTTAAAATTTCTCGGGTTTCTTTTAATCCTTAAATTAAGGTTAATCGCTATTAATCCTTCCAGCAAAGTTATTTCTCAATTAGGTTGGAACGAAGAGAAGCCAGTTCAACGGTCGACGAGGTGACTGTCAAAATTGATCGAATTTTAACAATTTATGGTATTTTACGAAACACAGATTATTTTGCGGTCAATGGTAGTTTGGCAATGTGGCAAATGATTGCACTTCAATACTCGAGTTAAATAGTCCAAATTTTCAGTCAATGCAATTTTATGTTTATTGGAATACTTTTTAAACAACATGCATTGTTTTAGAAGTCACAATAAAAAGCAAGGGACCGCGGACGAAAATGCTGCTAGTGTACGTAGGAGCTGGCGACAGCTCTAATCAGCCAAAAATAAAAATACAGAGACAAGATAAGCAAGGCTGACACTACGTAGAAATGAAAAAACCACGAGCACTTTATAGACAACTGTCTTTGCGCTGGTTGTTCTATTTTGTGCGGCATACACTCTGCTAAAGAGACCCAATCAGGTCGAAACAGCTGTCCAGAGTTTGCATTTTTGACTTTCAGTTTGGACTCTATCATGTCGTTGTCCCGTTAAGGTTTTTTCATTTCTACGTAGTGTCAGCCTTGCTTATCCTGTCTCTGTATTGTTTTAGACCATTGCAGACAAAGGTCTTTTCTGTTCTCCAGTTATATCGCGTAGTGATTCGCTTTCTTTTATAGATTTTTCATTGATCAAGTAATGTTTTTCCTGTTTTGAGGCTTAAAAGGAGGATTACTAAAAAACAGCTTGATATTAAGGCGAGGACATTTCATTTTTCACCTACCATTAATGATGCAAGTTAGAAATCTATAAAATGAAACTTTGGTGGGGTTTTTATTGTTGTCCACACCTTTTTAGATGAGGCTAGAATGTTGGTCTAACTTGTACGAGGAAGTTGAAAAAAAAAACTGCGTCAATTTAACCGAAATATTACGTTTTGCAGAAAATTCTAGAATAAAAGGTAAGCCATATATGTACAACTGAAATTTATCCATACCTCTTTATATTAATCCCAAATTAAACATGAAAAACCACTTGGCCAACATATGTCAAAATGAGAATACGTAATAAAACTAATAACGGAGGCTTTCGTTATACAATTTAGAATAAAAATCAGCGAAAATAAATGACGTTTCGATGAATCGCGGTTCATCATTATCAAATTCTAAAAAAGTCAGATTCTGATGAGTTCAATATATATAAAGAGTGCGTGTGAAAATAAAATTTATGCAACGAGATTTTCACACGCACTCTTAATATATATTGAACTCATCAGAATCTGACTTTTTTAGAATTTGATAATGATGAACCGCGATTCATCGAAACGTCATTTATTTTCGCTGATTTGTAATAAAACTAACCAGAATTATTGTACATTCAGAAAATTCTAGCATAATCAAAGACGGGTTTCTCAAATTTAAAAGCCTAAAACGCAACTTAAAAAGAAAGCACTAAGTTATTTGATAATATATACTTTGCCGAGTTTGAGGTTCAAAAGAGATAAAAATATAATTTTCATACTCTTTACCGTTTGCAAGAAACACGTCTTTATTTCAAAGGTTGTGCGGTCAGCGTTTTTAGAAGCTCTGGCGGCACTGAGCAGGCGACGGCACGAAACAAGGCGAGTGGTTTGCCTGTTTAATTGACGGGGGTGTATAAAGAATTTCATAGAGGTCAGATTAGTTAAATTTAATCCGTCAAAATAGGCCGCTGATGCTAGCTATAAAGTAACCTACATCCATTAAGAATGGTTTTTAGTGTAGTCCGACCGAGTGTCACAAAAACAGCTGGGTAGAATCACGTACAATCTGTGCCAGAGTTTAACAGCTTGAATCAATTTTACCGATATTCAGGTATGTTTTTCTCAAGAACTAGTTAGAATTGTATTTTACACTAACTTGTGTAATTATTACAGACCAGGGAATTGAAGCATGGTTAAAATAGAAACTGATGCATTACTACCTATTTTAAAAGTATGTCTGAAATACTGTTCAATCAACTGACTAAACTAGGGATTTCAAGCAGCTACTACGACATTGAGGAAAAACCGCGTCTCGATTTAAAAAACAAGTTTCATTAAATCTACAAATCTCTAGGTCTGTTCAGTTTGTCTATAGGTGTTGAAACTATTCTCAGCTGAATATGTAAAGACAGCATTCAATCCAAAGCAAAAATACTGAAAATTCGACGTCGCGTAAGCGTTGTTCAAGGAGAAACGCGATTTTGGTTATTTCACATTGTTGTTTGCACAGGACAGCTATGAAATACACCAGGATGTATCGTGCACGTGCAAACTGGACACTGCCATTTAGCAACGTTCTCGCTGTTATTGCCGTTGTGGTTTTTCTTTACTCTCCATTGTTAATGGGAGCTAAACGGGAAGTCAATTATATATTTCTTTCTTTGCGCAGTTAGGTCGTGTAATCTAAAGTTCAAATTATCATTTCGCGAATACTGTTGAGTCGTTTTAGCAAGCTTAATAATTTTTTGTCAAATTGGTCACAAAAGTCATTTACGATCCGTATTTGATACCTTTTTAACACTTGTAAACGAACGCTCTTTTGACAAAAAAAAAAACAAAGAAAAACAATAAAGCACTCATTTGTAAAATCAATCTAGCTATATTTTCCAAACTTCCGTTTAGAATTTGGCGTTGCCCGGTTAGATCCAGGATCAGGAAATCCACAGCAAAAACAACAAATCAAATCTGCTCAAAAAGCCAAGCGGGTGAATTTTGAGTTACTGTAGTTTCAATGTGCACGTATTTTTCTCATTTAGCTAATCTTTATTTAAGAAGTCGAGAGATTTATTCATTAAAGCTCATTAAAACCTTTTAATTGGATAAAGTACACCCTAATGGAGAAAGCGCTATTATAACATATTATTTTGCAATTTTTAACTAAATGTAAGTGTATTCACGTTTACGTCTTTCATGTTGAACCATAGGTTAGGTTTCTGTTTGTTGTTTCATGTTTACCTCCCAACAAGTAAATTTTCAGTACGTCACCTCAGCCGATTTGATTTACAGTTGAATCCTGATAACTCCAACCTTCAAAGATGAAAAAGGATTGAGTTGTCGGAGGCTCGAGCCGTTATCGAGGGTTACATTAGTATGAAGAAAAAGACCTGAAGAGAAATTGTAAAAGGTTCGAGCTAACGGGAGATTTGAGTTATTGAGGGTTCGAGTTATCGGATTTCAACTGTACTTGCTACAGGACTCGATTTGAAAGCAAACTGAACACCTTTTACAATACAAATAACAAACAGATACATGCTGGTCTGTATTACAGTATTATGTCAATTATATTCAAATCCCTTTACTAGCCAGTTCTTGGCTTTATCGCATTTCCGAAAGATCTGGTTAAGGTAGACGGTTTTTTTTTCGGTAGTTTGACTCTAAATGTGTTATTTCGTGTTTTAGCCCAATGGTTAAAAGAACCACTCCTTCGGTTAGTTATGAAAGATTGTGGTCTACCGTCGCAGGTGTGTTTTTCACTGAAATTCATACGCGCGCTTTCTAAAACAATCTTCAAAAGGCTGCGGTACATCTGCTGTTCAAAAGCTTACTAAGTTTAGTTCCCGTTGAATTATTGTTTTAACGCCGCAATCTGGTAAACGCCCAAACTATCCAAGACTCAATCAATTGAGACCATTGAGTATCTAGTTTAGTCGCTCAAGCGAAATGTCTGTCGTTAACTGTTGAGTTGTTAGTCAACCACCGGCAGAGTGTCAGTCAGGATTTGGTCCCTTTTAACAGTACTTTATTTATATATTTTATTTTCAAGAATCATTCAATAGATCATTTTACACTTCTGTGACACGTAACGGAGCCTCTGTTTGAAAGCGAAGTTCTGGTTGGCCTTATGATAACTAGTTTGGTGTAGTTAGCATGATAACAAGATCATTTACATTTGTAAAGAAGCAAGGTTTGTATCGCAAGAAAGTCAAATCTAGCCTTGCTTCTGCTTTAAGGCCTGTCCACTAATCACACAACTGTTGAGCTATTAAAACCACTACGTATCTAATTCAGTCGCTCATGATCAAGCGAAATAACTGTCTATAACTGTTCTTCGTCGGCTACAAAATGACAGCTCCTTTTACCAGCATTTTCTTCTGTCTCCGAGACGTATCTCAAACAGGTTTAAAACTCTCTGAAAATTTAGGTGTTACTCAGACAAAATGTGACAGGAACTGAAGCCATTTATTCCGTCTCGTCGGGTTTCACAGAAATTCATAACCTCTAAAAGAATCTTCGTGCTCTTTCAAGAACGTTGTTCTGTTCGTTCACGTCAAACTAATCCTTTTTAATGACAGTGTGATTTATTTCATGCAGTGGAGGATTACCGCCACACAGAAATTAAGGTTGGAAATCCACTGATGCAGAAATATTGAGGAGTATCTCACTGGATGAACGCTGAACGAATATGAACGTAACTAAGCTCCGTTTGTCCCAATTTACTTTCAGTTTCTTTCCCGCCTGAAAGCTCAGCTCAATCAGAAATATAGAATAAAAGGCTCGTCCGCCGTTCGTGACAAACCAAACTATAAATGTAAGATATTTTACGTGGTATACCAGTAGACAAAGTATGAGCGGGTTTGAGAGGTAATCATAGATAAAATCGATAACAAATCGATAAGAATTATAGAGTTTTGACAAAAAACAGCACATACAGGGTTACCACAGGTCAGGAAATGGTCAGGGAAAACTAAAATTAATTCTTGAAGGTCAGGAAAAAGTCAGGAAATTTTATTTTTAAGTCAGGAGAATTGACATTTTAAAGAAAAGTCAAGAAAAGTTGAAATTCAGAACACCACTTATACGATTGAAGACTGGAAGGAACATTTCTGGTCAATGTGTTCTAAAGTCAACGTGATTTTTCAGCGGCTGGAGGCCGCTACTGTATCTGACATTTTGTATTTATTGGGCCAGGGAAAGTGGGTTTTTATCAAGGAAAAGAAGAGAAAAAGTCATGTATGTCGCAGCCATGATGTTACTCGTCTTTGAAAGGCAATCACTAGCACTCTTAACACACACTTTAGTATCCAGACACTTTCATGAAATTTTTCATTAATAAGATTTGCTGTCAGACATGTCTGACCAAAAAATCTCGACACACGGATTACTCTTAACTTTCGAGTTCATGGCATTTTCTATCGTATTCAGGGTGCTTTTCAAGGGTTTGTTCAAGGGCCTCAATTGGGAATTAGCTTTGAGCTTAGCTTTGGGCGTCGGACTCTTATGACCATACAATCAATCGCTTGTTGTCGGTTAAAGATTGAATGTTCACCCTTTTACCATTGACGATCTTAACTTAAAAGAAGCCTTTTCATTGAGACCCTCTTGGTCAGTGAGTAAGACACTACCTCTCTGGAACCTCTATTTTCATTCGTCCGCTGTAAACACTACCTCTATTGTTATTCAGGGCTAGGGGCATTGTTGTCACCTGTTATCTATTGTTTTAAGAACCAATGAAGTTAACCCGGCATAACTTTTGGAAATGACGTTAATTGCCGAATGAGGTTAAACTGAGAGATTTTCTCTCTTATTTTCCCAATTTTCTCTCTTATTTTCCCAATTTCCTACCTCCAGAGTCATAAGAAAGCAGATACGAAATTATTGTTGCATGACATGCATGCATGCGTTTATTTAACGCGGCAAGAGCCTAAGGTGGTCCTAGGCAGAGTGATTTTCTTGTAAATCCGCCAGGAAGTTATTAAATTTATATAAGAGTCTTCAGATCAGACTGGTTATGGATCATGAAGGAACGTCAAATTCCGGTCCGAAAACGCCTAGATCTGTACTCCAACTTTGCAATTTTTTCTCCAGACAAGCATCAAGGACAGTTTGACACACAAGCAAACTCTTCCAGGCTATTAGCTAGTTTATCATTGATCATGAAAAAGTTTCATGGAATGGACCAGCGCTATTTTAGAGTAAGTTTCGAATCACTTGATACATGCTTGTGTTTCCGTAACTCGGATATAGACTACTGAGTAGTTTCCATAGTTTTCGTCTGTCGTTTCATCTTCTCTATCATTTGTTGTTTAGGCGTCTATATATCCTTGTTGAGCTCCGTGTGTAGAACAGCTCTCTCAAGTCTACATATCATAGAAAAAATTCTAAAGAACTGTTTGGATGCAGGGACCACGCAACGAAAATTAATACTACTTGGCTTGCTGCTGCCGGGTCTTTTGTTAAAAAATGCGCGTACCAGACATCACTCTAAAGCGGCCTTCGCATGACAAACTAAAGACGGTAAACTCGTGTTGGCAAACTCAAGTAGGTGTGTGTGAACGACGCAACAACAGTTCGCAAACAAGTTGGCAAACTGTTGGCGAGAATAAAGACAAGTTCTATTTAAGGCAACAGTTGGCCAGCTTAAGGCCGCTTAAGTGTTAATAAAATTAACCAGATTGATTGCGAGGCTGGTACAGCAGCAGGAGTCTTCCCCAGGGCCAGTAACAGTAAGAACTATACTGCCTTCAAAGCTTAGTACTTCATGGTTATCAGGTGTTGGCAGTAGCTGCGCATACGTACTGAAAAGTTAAAGCCAGCCCGCAACTGATGATGACTGTATTCCTTCTCAGTAAACGGTCCAAGCAATAAGATTCCATAAGTGTGCCCCGCCGTGAGACTCAAGCCCAGGGCCTTTCGATGGTGGACTCGAATGCCTGAAAGCAAAATACGGCCCTGGGCACAAGATTAATCTTACAAAGCGGAAGGCGTTGGAGCGCCCTCTTTCACTCTCGCCTCCCCTACCCCTGCCTTGCTGAAATTCCTTTTTTATTTATACATAATTTTTATGGTTCATTTTTCGCATCACTGTAACAGGTCGGTTTTGCATATTATTATATTTTGAATACTATTCTAGATCTTTCTACTCAGTTTTCACAAACATTTACATGTAAAAATTGACATATCAATGCTAATAGTGTTCTAATTACAAATTGATGTAAATTGTAGGGCGGCAGGAGTTTTGAAAGCCCAATTTTCAAAACGAATCTATAACAAAGTAAATCAAGGCAGAAATCAAAACAAAAACAACTCCCGATACGTTTGATAAACATCAAGATTTCAATGCTACCCAACGTATTCTAACATTTGGTAAAAAAAAATTATCGTATCATGAATTTGGACAGCAGCCATTTCAGGAACTTAATGGACTCTTAATCGTTAGTTAAAATACGATAAGATAAGTTTGTTTTTCAAAGTACTCAGTCATCCGTATTACCACAGGAACCCGCAATTTCAAGGGCCATTTATCAAATTTGAAAGCCTTTGGCTAGCAAAGTTTTGCTGTCCTTCTAAATTGAGAAACCTTTTAAAAAGATCTTGAGATTTTATCTGTGAACTGTATACTGGTTCAGCCTTGTGGGTGCTTTTTGTCGTTGCTTTCTTGAAATACTCAGTTCTTACTGATTTAGAGAGCCCTACGGCGACAAAAGAGCTTCATACGTCATTGTAGACCGCAAAAATACAAAGCCATATCAAATAAATCCCAGGAATAAATTGTTTTGTTCCCCTTGGTCCTATTAACTGTTTGCCGTTGCTTCTTCAGCTCGAACAAGTTTTAGATTTTCTGATACAAGTAATAATTAAAGAAGCGAACACTTCCCTTCACGTGTAACGTTCGGCTTCCAGTACGCGTGCATGCTGAGGTGTGGTCAAGTCTTTTATTGCGTGCTCTTGATTAATGAGTTTAATTTTTTTTTAGTCCAAAGGCCATCAGAACTGCAGTACATAGCAACCAGTACAATTAACCTTCCCCCCCAGACTGTTGACGGCTATTTACTGCTATACAACTTCTTAGCGATGAAGCTCTCCACAATCTTTTCCATGGTAATTGTCGTCTTGGCTTGTGCGCAGAAAGGAAATGGCCAAAAAAGGTAAGAACTGACCATCATTACATAAAGTGCTTTATGTCGGCAATGAATCTTTCTTTTTGCTCAAGAAACTGTTAGGCACCTTACAGAAAAAGTGTTACGAAAGGTAGTTCTATGCAGCTTGCCTTGCATACTGCCCTTTATTCTGAAAGCAAAGGGTTTTATGTGCAGCACTTCAAAATGGAAAATCTTTTAACGTTTACGCAACCGTTATGAAAACCGAATCTATAAAGTTCTACCGTTTACAATGATCTCGACAGCGATCGAACCCTGAAAAATCTGTTCACGGCTATTGACTGCTTTGTGTCGCGGCAACTAAAAAGGAACACACACTCGGACAATTTAAATGAAACATTGCCTTTAATTTATGGCGATACTTGTCAATAACTCTTCTTTAGCCATTGACTGATGAAACTGCAATAGACTCCATAACAAACGAGGTCTAATTCACTTAAACATAGTTGGTAACAGGTTCTGTTTAGTCCCCTTTTGCTTCCTGACCATGTGGATGCTTCAAAAACTGTGGAATGTTTGCATTTTGGAAAAAGAAGACGTTGGATAATAAATCTCTCGTTAGACATTATAGTGTGTCGGCTTTTGTATTTTGACTTGCTTTTCAGGCTCGCCAAGATACTGCAAGATTCGTAAACATATACAGCGATTACACACACTAAAGTTTTTAATAACGTTAACATTTGGGTTTTGGGGTTAATAATAGTTCCATAATATAAGTTCTCATTTTTGGATACGGTTAATTAATCGAGTCCCTTTCTTCGACAGATCGTTTATAGTACCAAGCACGGCTGAACAAAAGGTTTGTAATTTGCAGTTTATGCTGAAGTAAATATATTTTTAAGACCTCTTTTAAGTTAACTGTTCCTCTTTAATGGCCCACCTTACTATTCAATTTTTTGATAGCGAGAGAAGAAGGCGCATAGTAAGCGACCCCAGAGCACTAGGCCTGCCAATCAAAGTTATATTGCATAACTAACGGTTGAAAATTACGTGTAAAATCGCACAACTCGCTAAAAACACGTGTATTATTTTTAAATCAGATTGACATTGTCGACTATTTTTTTTTGACGGACCAAATACATGTGTTCTTAGCTTAGTTATGTAATTTTACATTTTACACTTAGCGAGTTATGTAATTTTACATTTTACACTTAGTTAAATAACTTAATTTGCTTTTTGAAGAAAATCTGTAAACTATTTTCATATAAGTCATTTTGGGTTTTAAAGTTTTCACTCGCCGCCATTTTGGAATTTATGACGTCACGCTGTTGCAAAATCTTGGGGGTTACAAACGGTATTTCACTGATAACCATAACAAACTGCATGTCTTCATAAGACGAAGTGCAGAAAATTATGAACGACGTGCAGGGAAATTAGTTGTTTCTAGTTGTTGGTTACAAATCAATACTGATTTCAATATGCTTTCTTGCAGGCGTATCCTTTACTGACAAGCATTGTGAAAGCAGGAGGGCATCGCGGTCTAGAGGAATGCCAGAAACAGTTTAAGAACGAGGTCTGGAACTGTACGATTGATAACAAGAATGTGCTGAAAGAGTTGCCTATCTTTTTTAAAACGACCTTGCCCTACGGTAAGTATTTAGCTCTTCATTCTATGGCCGAAGAATTCTGTTTTATACTTTTAACATAAAACATCTGTAATCCTTCTTGTGCTTTGTTTCTTTGTTTTGTTAATGCTTTCGTTATTTGTGGTTTGTTTTTGTAGCAGATTTCTTGTATTTTTTGAACTTACGAACCCAGTAAATCTTCCATCAACACGACTCACCCAAAAAAACACTGGCAAAAATCAAAAGCATTGCGTACTTGGTTATTAACCGGGGCCGTAACCAGACCTTTGGCATAGACGAGGCAAAATCTTTCTAGGAGGTTCTGGGAGCATGCCCGGCCCTTCCACAAAAAATTGAAGAACTAGAAGCTCTGTGAAACTCTTTCTTAAACATTTTTCATAAGGTTTTTTTGGAATAAAATTAATCTTGTTCAACTGGGGATTATTTTCCCAACAAAACATATTTTTGTTTTTAATTTTGGGTTAAAATCTAGACGAGGCAAGTGCCTCGTCTTGGCTCTTGCTAATTACGGCCCTGATTAACCACTGCTAATTTACAGTAGAGTTGTGTTGTGGGTACTGTACCAAAATCTTCAATTTCAAAGCCTAAAAATCAGCGGATGCTTTTCACCTCCCCATAACCCCCAATCCGCTGGGACACTTCATTCTAATCAGATACTAATCTATTATTGCAGCTACTCGAGAAACAGCTCTTTTACACGCTATTAGCGCTGCCGCAATCACACACGAAATAACGGTGCAGTGCAGAGAAAATAAAATACCCGGATGTCGATGCGTCGAATTGAAGAACAGACAGCCAAAAGGTGGCAATGGAGACTGGCAGTGGGGAGGCTGCAGTGATAACATCTGGTTCGGTGAAAACATGACAAGAAGCTTCATCGATAGTCTGGAACAAGAGGATAACCCGCGGAGAGTAGTCAATCTACATAATAATGATTTAGGAAGAAAGGTAGGGGTTAAGAATTTCTATTCCTCTCTAGAGCGACTTCCGATTGAATCTTATAAAACTAAAACCAAAGTTATCACTCTGGCCAATAACAAAGGACCTGCACACTTCAGTGAACCAATCAAAACTCGAAGCAAATACATGTGGCCGGCACGAAGCGCAGGAAAACGCGTTCGAGCGAATCACGATTGGTTTTGGTTTTACTCCTGATTGATTGAGAAAGTGGCGCGAGAGTTTTTAAACCAATCACCAAGTGTAGTAATGCAAAACCAAAGTGAACGCAAATTACTTTCGATACTCGAGTGGAAATCCTTCTAACTAGGCATCCATTATTTGGAAATAGTAATTGCAATCAAATCGAATGTTCAAGGTGTGTACTTGTTCGCCGGACTTGATCACGGATCTAGAAATGAAACGTTTTAGTATTCTGGATTTATTTTGCTAATACAAAGGGGTTGGTAACCTAAAAAGAAAACTCGGGAACGATTTGCGATTCACCATTAGAGCGGTTTTCACTTGAGTGTCGAAAGTAAATTGCGTTTGCTTTGGTTTTGCATTGCTATGCTTAGTGATTGGCTTAAAACTCTCGCGCCACTTTCTCAGCCAATCAGAACTAAAACCAAAACCAATCGTGACTCGCTCGCGCACGTTTTCCCGCGCTTCGTGCCGGCTACATGTATTTGCTTGGAAATTTGATTGGTTTACTGGTTTGTCTGTGTTCTTTGTGATTGGCTAGAGTAATTACTTTGGTTTTGGTTTTAAGAAACTCAATTGAAACCTTCTCTATCCCATTTCTAGTAGATGTAGCATAACCCTAGCGGTCAAGGCTCGATTATGACGTAACATCATGCTTAAACGACGTCGTCTCTTGTAGAATCTGCCATCCTGGATTATCACGGAGTTAACGACTTAGTAAAAAATCGCCAATATTCTTTGAAATAATTAAGCGTACAGACCCCTTTCCCAAGTCCAAACATCCCTAAACAAACAATAACTAAACCATCTACTTATGCTTCATTTGTTGTCAAAACAGGTTGTCAAATTAAA
Organism: Oculina patagonica; assembly: GCF_052425735.1. Taxonomy (NCBI): domain Eukaryota; kingdom Metazoa; phylum Cnidaria; class Anthozoa; order Scleractinia; family Oculinidae; genus Oculina; species Oculina patagonica. The sequence continues at coordinate 24,841,292 of NC_135766.1, read as the reverse complement.
AGTGAAGAGAGAATGCAAGTGCCATGGCGTCACCGGAAGTTGTAATTTTAAAACTTGCTGGAAATCACTGGCACCATTCAGTGTGGTTGGAGCGGAGCTGAAAAAGAAATATCGTCAGGCTGAGGGAGTTACTCTCGTCGATGACGTGCTGCGAGGGCAAGACAATAAACCAGTCACAAGGAGAGACAAAAAACTGGTTTTCCTTGATTCATCCCCTGACTACTGCGTGCGAAACAAGACTGCTGGCTCGCTAGGCTTGCTGGGAAGGACATGCAGGAGTGATGACGTAAGCACAAGCAAATGCAAATCGCTTTGCGACTCGTGTAATCTGGGACACAAGACAGAGGAACAAAAAAAGGATGTCAAGTGTCGATGTAAATTCGTGTGGTGCTGTAGCGTTAAATGTGAAACGTGCACTAAAAAGTATTCTCTGACAACTTGTACACGGCGATAAAATGCCTTCAGTCGCAAACCAACAAGGTTCGCTTCTGTTCTGGGTGTCTAAGGTTTCTCTCGCCCTTACGCAAGCGGTGAGACCGTAGGCTGAGACAAATCTTTGCCACTCACACTAAGAGTAGTCAGATGGAAGCCAAAACTAAAGAAAGGCGTTGGCGGTTTTGGTTAAAAATCATCCGTCTTAAGTAAACTTGGGATTTCTTTTTATACGTGTGTTCTTCTGGCCATGAAATAACACTAGGTGTTTTTGCTAAGGTTTCTTTATCCTTAGAGACCTCAATATCTTTAACATTCCCTCGTGCTAAGGACGTGTCTTGCGGTCTCCATGGATACACAGCGTAGTAAACACTTGTGAATTTAAGTTAATTTTACATAGACCCTTTCCGTAAATGGCGCCCAAATTTGAATAACAATACTTTGTACATCCTTAGCCTCATGTGGATGTTTATAGACAAAGGATTTTTTACGTGAATGTGAGGCTTAGGATGTATATGTATTGTTATTCAAATGCACACGCCATTTATGCAAAGGGTCTATTGGAAGGTAAGGAAGTGTTTATTTTAAGAATTTCGGCACAGTGGACTCAGTAAAGAGCAAAACAAACAAAAGTTAAACTACATATTAAATTTGGGGCAAGTTGCACGTGGTAACATTTTTCTTCAAGCATAGCTTTTCGGCCTGGTTGAAGGAAGTGATAAAATTTTAACCTGTGAAAAGGCTACGTATCCGAAATTGAGACATGTACAACAGAAATTGGTGATAAAAGTAGAATACTCGTTAGAAGGTCGCAAACTGCATTGCGCCATACCACAATAAATTAAAACTGACACGTACCTTCTTATGATAAACTGATTTTAGTAGGTTTAAGAGAATATCGCTCTTGATCAGCTTGAAAATGTATGCACATACTGTAGTACCCACTCTTCCAAGAGGAGAACTTTAAGTGACACTTGGTTTAACCCAAGGGTGACCAACATTAAATTTCTCCTCACAACTTCAATACTTTACCAAGAGGAAAGGTAATGAGAATTAAAAAATGATCAATAAAGGGAAATTGCTTTGATCTTTAAACAAATTCTCCCAACTTAAACTGTAAGGAAATGTATGGAGATCAGTCAGGAGAATTTGTTTGTGGAAGTTGAGGCATTAAGGGTTAAACTACTTAAACTGAAGGGGTTATCCTGATAAAGTTATTGTTTTAGCCAGTATCTGAGTACGTTTGTACTTTAATCCCCAGGGGGGGTACTTGCAGTATACATGACGGGGAGATCCGACGTATTTTTTTGGGTCGAAAATTTACACCCTTGGTATTTTTTTAGGTCAAGGGATCTATCATGTATTTTTTTAGGTCTTAAAGTCTGTTTGATTAAATAAATTAGTATCGAGGTGCTAGGTCTTGTACTTTTTGGGGTAGAAAATTTTGATGCCAGGTATTTTTTTGGGTGTAAAATTTCAGGCTCACCTTTTTTTTTTGGGTTCGCAATATGAAGCTCCGTTGGACCCCCCCCCCCCCCGTCATGTATACTGCAAGTACCCCCCCCCCGGGCTTTAATCACAGCTTATGTACTATATATAAGTTGCGTGTAATCATGATTTTAGACATGATTGTTGCCACTTGAAGCAAGCTATATGATAACCTACTTTTACCAGAATGTTGAGTTTCACGAGAACATCAGTGTTGCGATAAACTACTACGAATCTGGAGAGCGGCGAACGCTCGAAAAATCAGCTTTTTGAAATTTCCATTACCGTTGATTTACTGCTATCTTCTTCAGGTTTCTTCAGAACGTTTGTCAAACACTGCATTTTCAGCAAAGATAATAAAAAGCCTATAAGTTAAAACTGTCTTGTTAATGTTAGTGTCGGTGGGGAAACTATATTTTAATAAAACGTATATTATATTAGAACTTATTTAACATTTCAGTACTTCATATTTTTTTAACTTATGTTAAGTTATTGTATATTTGTTTGTAAGCAAAGGAACAGTGGTCGAGATCGCGTCAGTGATAAAAATCATGTTTAAATGTAACAATAAGTTAAATTGCTGCTTAAATGCTAGCAATTTGCATTGCATGATGAGTTCAAAATAGCTGACATTCAGTAATATATTTGTACATTTCAAGTCATGTCAGAGTTTCCAAGAATAAACAGTGTGATGTTTCTCTATTCTTTCTTTGCACCCCGAATTCTTCCCGGTTTCCATAGTTTTCATTTGTCATTTCTTCTCCTCTATCGTGTTGCTTAGGTATATCTAACATTGTTGAGCTCTGTGTGTAGCTGTGTGTTGAACAGCTCTCTCTCAAGTCTCCGCAAAAACTATAATGCCTTCAAAGCTTACAGTAGTTAGTACTTCATGGTTATTAGATGTTGACAGTAGCTGCGTACTGGCAAGCGGAACTCAACACACAGTTGATACTGTATTTATTCCCAGTAAACGGTATAAACAATAAGATTCCATAAAACCATAACCCTACCGTGATTGTTTTGATCCCTCGCCGTGAGCCTCATGCCCAGGGTGTTTCCACGGTGGACTCGAACGCCCGAAAGCAGTAAGGCCCTGGACACGAGATTGATCTCTCGAAGCGGAAGACGTTGGCGCGCCCTCTTTCCTTCCCCCTACCATTTTCCCCTACCCTACCCCTGTCTTGTTGTTATTCCTTTTTTTATTTGTATATATTTTTTATGTTTTAATTTTCGCATCACTGTAACAGATCGGTTTTGCATATTACTATATTTTGAATACTATTCTAGATCTTTCTACCTCAGTTTTCACGGATATTTGCACGTTAACTGAATTGACATATCAACGCTAATAGGGTTTCAAATTGATGTAAATTATAGGGCGTTTGGAATTTTGAAAGCAAATATATATTTTTTTTAAAAAAAAAAAAACGACCTGCATAGCAAAATAAAACAAGGCAGAGGACAAAATAACTCCTGACGCGTTTGATAACTTTCAAGGCTACAATGTTATCCAACGTATTCTTAGATTTGGTAAAATGTTGCATCGTATTATTTTAGACAGCAACTATTCCAGGAACTTTATAGACTATTTAGCTTCAGTTAAGATATGATAAGATAAGGTTGTTTTTCAAAGTACTCAGCCATCCGTACATCCACAGGAACCTACAATTTCAAGGGCCATAAATCAAATTTGGAAGCTTTTGGCTAGTAAAGATTTGCTCTCCTGCTGAAAGAAACCTTTACACAGTTTTTAAACTTTTATCCAATCTGTGAAATGGTTACTGATTTAGCCTTGTGGGCGTTTTGGAGCTTTTTCTCGCTGCTTTCTATAAATACTCAGTACTTATTTAAAGGACCCCAAGGCGACAAAAGAGCTACGTACGTCATCGCAGACCGCAGATGTACAAAGGATGATCAATTATTTCCCAGGAATAAATTGCTTTGTTCCTTTTCGGTCCTAAAATCAGCTTTTCTTGTTTTCTTTATTTCGTACAAGTTTTAGATTTTATGTTAAAAGTGATTAAAAAAGCGAACACTTCTTCGCACGTGTAATGTTCGGTTTCCTGTACGCGTGCATCCTGAGGCGTCGTCTAGTCTTCTCGTTACGGGCTATTGATAAATGAGTTTATCCCCCAAAAAAAAAAAAAAAAAAAAAAAAAAAAAAAAATAAAAACCCCCCCCCCAAAAAAAACAAAACAAAAACCAACCTCATCCAATAATTCTTATTAAATTAGCTGTCCAAAGGCCATCAAAACAGCAGTACATAGCAACCAGTACAATTCACTTACCCCAGACTGTTGACTGCTGTTTACTGCTAAACAACTTCTTAGCAATGAAGCTTTCCACAATTTCTTCCGTGATAATCATCATGTTGGCTCGCACACGGAGTGGAAATGGCCAAAAAAGGTAAGAGCTGACTATTTACTATTACACATAGTGCTTCTATGTCAGCTATAAAACTTTCTTTTTGCTCGAGAAAATTGTAAGGTATCTAACAGAAAAACTTAATGACGGTGTTTACTGTTGCAGAAGGTAATTTGGTGCAGTTTATCTTGCTATTGACCTTTATTCTGAAAGCAAAGGGTTTTGTGTGCAAGTCACTTCAAAAAGAAAATCGTTTTGGCTTTTTAAGCAACCTGAAAGCAAAGGGTTTGTGTGCAAGTCACTTCAAAAAAAGAAAGTCGTTCCAGCGATTACGCAACAGGTGCGAAACTGGGACAAAGTTCTACTTTTCACAACGGTTTCAGCTACGGAGAACTTGCGAAATCTGTTGATCCCAGTTCGTGGTATAATATACTAAGCAGTACCGTCTGATCGACTGCCTTGTGTTGCAAAAAGGTACACACACTCGAACAAGTTGAACGAAACGCGTGAATTTATAGCCATACTTCCCCATATCTCGTCTTTAATGATTTACTGATGCAACTGGTAGCATAACAAACGAGGTCTCATTCACTTGAACAAAGTTGGTTACTTTGTTTGACTAAGGTCAATATTTTTTAATATGTGATTGAATCGATTACAAATAGTTACAAAGAAGTGATCTAACTCTCGTGAACTATTGAAATAACTCATCAGTAAACAACCACGTTCTAATATTACACTGTCTTCTATGGTAATAATATATTTTTAGGTTATTAACTGTTCCTTTAATTCCAATCTTTTGGTTTAGTAACTTAAACAAGTCCCTTTTGTCGACAGATCTTTGATACCACCGGGCACTGTTGAACGAAAGGTTTGTAATTTGCGGCTTATGATAAAGTTAATACATTTTTAAGTTGTTTTTCTTTAATGGCTTCCCTAACAATTCAAATTTTTGATAGCGACAGAGGAGAGAGTGCACCAGTGACCCAGAGCATCCGTTTTGTCAATCAAAGTTTTATTACGTAACTAATGTTGAAAGTCAGTGCCACGCGTAAAGTTACATAACTCGCTAGGCCTAAGAACACGTGTGTTAATAAAACCAGTTAGACATCGTCGGCTATAACCCCGATAATCAAAGTCCACCGTTGGAACAAAATGTCTTTAAATTGTTGGAAATATTGTCAAGACATAAATTAAATGCTGTTTAAAGGAAAACTGTTCATTATTATCATGTCCGCCATTTTGGGTTTTGAACGTGCCACACTGTCGCTAACACTGTTGAAAAATCCTGGTGGGTATTAATGGCATTTCACTGATCAACATAAAAGGAACGACCTCATATCGCCCAAGGCTTTTATTTTAATTTTTTTATTATTTTATTATGTCTACATGAGACGTTAAATAGCGGTGTGCGGGAAATTAATTTTTCTAGTTGTTGGTTACAAATCGATACTGATTTGAATGAACGTACTTTTATTCGCAGGTTCCTTTATTAACAAGCATCGTGGAGGCAGGCGGCCATCGCGGTCTAGAGGAATGTCAGAAACAGTTTAAAAACGAGATCTGGAACTGTGCGATTGAAAACAACAACGTGCTAGGAGAGTTGTCTACCTTGACTTACGGTAAGAATGCAAATATTTATTCTTTGTAAGGTTGGCCACAAGTAGCTCGAGAACTTTTTGGCAACTTGACATATTTGGAGCGACGTTTTTTATCCATTTTGAGAGTTCGTAGCATCTGTTAGTTTTTAAATTGGTCTTACCGTATTCGAAAGATTTCCTAATGTTTGTCGAAAGCCACATAAACATTTCTGAATTTTTGGGTAATATTTCGAAGGTTAAAGAAGACTTCCAAGGAAGATCCGATGATCTGTCAACTACATATCGACAAATTTTGGCTCATTCAGCATAAAAAATATTGCAGAACGGTCAGGCAAACGTGACGTCTTCGTTACCTTTACATGTGAAACGGAAGATAAAGTATGTTCCGTTGAAAGTATACTTAGATAAGGGCAAATGAGGTGAATTTGGCAAATCCTGTTGCGATAAAATTGCACCAGAAAATAGTTAGAAATCTTATTTTTCTAATTAAGCATTAATTAAATGGAAAGAGCGTGCAGTCAGTCAGTCACTCAATCCCTCTTCGTGCCCTGTGGCACATAAGGCCTTTACAAAAGATCGTCACTTGCTTCGGTCCTGAGCCCTCTGCCCTGTTGTTCCGAAAGAAAGATGGTTTTCTTTTAGTTCCTTTTGCATTGGCCTCCATGTCTCCTTTGGGTGGCCGAGATGACTCTTTCCCTCAGGTGTCCAGTGAAGTGCTGTTGTGGTAATTGTGGAAGATGACATTCATATCACGCGCATGGCCCACCCACCTTCATTGCATTTCTTTACTTGTAGTGCTATTGGCTGCGCATTAGATGTTCTCAGCAGGTCTTTGTTGCTGGTAATATTGGGCCAGAAAAATCCTTCGAATGCGACGGAGGGATTTTTTCTGTTGAACTTCCAACTCCAATCTTCCAGCATTCCGAACCATCTAAAAGCACACTCAGAACATTGCTCTTAAAACTCCTGAGTTTGGTATACAGACTGATCTTCTTGGATTTCCAGATCTTATGTAAGGTGGTAAAAGCCTGGTTGGCCTTTCTGATCCTCTTTTTCACGTCCTTTTCGCCCATCTGTTCTTACCTTGCTTCCTAGATAAGTAAATTCATCAACCTCCTGTACTTTTGTTATTTTGATGATTAGTCCCATCTACCATTCTTCAGGTGAGCTTTCCTTTGGGCCATATCTTCTAGACGATATTCCAAAGGATAAAAGGGATTTCCTGTTTTTCCTCCCCAAGCATTTCGGGGAGAATTCCGTCTTCCTCGGGTGCTTCCCATTTTTGAGCTTTACATCTCCCCCCACTTCAATAATATCATCTGAACAAACATCCAGGACCGATGGATATGGCCTATTCAAGATGTGTTCAAAATGATCTTTCTATCTTGCACTTTGTTCTGTGATAAAATAACCATCCCATCTGTTGTTTTTAGGGGCCTGGAGAGATTTGTTCCATAGTCTCATTTTGGCAGCTTCTTGGCGATCTGATAAAGAGCCTTCATATCTTTGAGCTCGAGGTTGGCAGCTTTCTCTGCTTCCATGTCAGGTCTCTCTATCAGGTCTTGCGCTCTATTTCACTTCTTCAGTGTCTTTCTCTCTGTATTTGTGAATAATTCTTTCACAAAGCCGTGCTGATTTGGCAAAAGTCAGTCACTTCGTCAGCTGGTTCTTTCTCTTATCCACTTAAGTCTAAGTGAACTCAGAGGTCCATTCCTTTTTCTCTTAATTCGTCTATTTTAGCCAAAGGTTTCTTTTCTAGCATCTTCCATACCTTTAGGTCACGAATGGTCATTTCCTTTTGATCTTCCAGAATGCTAAAACTTTTCTTTAACGAGACAATAAAGTTTCTCTTGACTTCGGGTTGGTTTAGTTTAGGGACATGATTTCTCTTTTCTGTAGTCTCAGTTTCAGCGACAATGTTGCTACAACATGGCTGTGATCACTTTATTGCTCAAAATGCCCAATCCATGTTTTCCCCATGGTCTTTTCTCAGTCATTGTTGTTGCTTCCACCCTGGCATTTAGATAACCAAGAACGAGTAAGACATCATGCTTTAGCACTACGTCAAGTTCTGTTGCTTGTAGGATCTTGTAGGCTTTCGTGTAAATGTGTTTTTTGCATCTTCCTCTGCATCTTCTGTTGGTGCGTAGGCTATGATGATGCCAGACAATTTGGCGAATTTGGAGTTAAATCATGCATGCAACAGCCTATTGCTGATTGACTTCCATTTCAGTAGCGTGTCGCAATGATCTTTTCTAACATTAATTTGACCCCTTCATGTTGGTAGTCGTCCTGCCTGCCTGACCATATAGTCGTTTCACCTCTGGCTAGCATTCGTTTTCCAGCCCCTGTTCATCTTGCTTCAGTCTGTTATTCGCAAAAGTGATATCAAATAGCAGTGCATCTGTCTCGCTGTCTGTTCGAGATTGCCTGTCTGATACAGGGTTCCCACCTTCTAACATACAATTTTGATGTTGGGTTTTGGTGTTAGGAGATCCAGTTTCGGGGTAGAGAGTTCCGGATGGCTTCAATCTCACACCATCATTCTCCCAGTTCTCTGGCTTGCACCAATGCAAGTTGCGTCTCTTGTTCTAGTTTCTGTAGCAAGGCACTTTGCAGGATGGGGTTGCTAGCCTCGCATGTCCCGGCAAGATAGGGCCAGATAATCCATCCAGGCGGAGATATAAAAAAGAGCAATTTTGCAAAGACAAAACAAACAAACAAAAGCAACTACTTGGTATTTTTTGGAGCAACATTTTGACAAATTTTAGACACCTTTTTGAAAAATTTCGAAGATTTTGTCGACAGCCTTAATTCTATTCCGGAAGAATTCTGCATTATAGACAACTTTTTTAAACACAAAAACACCTGTATTCCTTCATGTCCTTGGTTAATTTTTAATTTCCTGAACTAACAGACCCAGGAAAATCGTCTAACACAAGTCACCCAAAACTCGCTGGCAAAAATGGAGGGTATTACTTGGTTAATTAAACCAGTGTTCGTTAACAGCAGTGTTATGGTATCAAAACCCTCATTTTCAAAGCCAAAAAAGAGCGGATCCTTCTCACTTCCCCTTAACTCTCCTATCCCCAGTGACATTTCTAAATAGATAGTGCTGTATTGTTGCAGCTACTCGAGAAACAGCTCTTTTGCACGCCATTACCGCTGCCGCCATCACACATGAAATTACGCTACAGTGCAGAGAGAATAAAATACCGGGATGTCGGTGTGTTGAATTGAAGAACAGACAGCAAAAAAGCGGCACTGAGTACTGGCAGTGGGGAGGCTGCAGTGATAACATCTGGTACGGTGAGAACATGACACGAAGCTTCATAGATAGTCTGGAGCAAGGAGATAACGCGCGGAAAGTAGTCAATCTGCATAATTATGACGTAGGAAGAAAGGTAGGTGCTAGATTTTTTTTGGATATTTGAGAATTTGGAAATAGTTATTGCAATCAACTGGAACAAATTTTCAGTGGTTTGCCAATTGATCAACGATCCAGAAATGACGTCATTGCACTTTGGACTGGCTACTAAGGGCTGGATATATACAAAACAAAGCCTGGAAAAAACATTGTGATGCATTATTATCCAGGTTGAGTGAGAGTAACTGGTCAACATTGTCCTGGTTCTATCGCTACATACTTTGGAGTGGTCATGACTGATCAGTTATGACGTCACATCACTGCTAAAACGACGTCATTTTTTAGAATACGCCTTCTTGGATTTCTATTGCATGAAATAAAACATTTTTATATCACGATGAAGAAGTGTGCCCACCCCTTCTCCCAGTCCAAACAGCTTTCACTAAACAGCACCAAAAACGTTATGCTGCCTTTTCTTTAAGCGTCATTTTGGCCACGAGCTTAAATGTTTGAATATGCTGTTTGCTTTGCGAGACATCATCGTGACACTTTGTCTTCTTGTTCCCCGAAACGCGTGATGTGGCAACGGTGATTCGGGGGACAAGTAAGTTCAAAGTAAGGAACTTGATATAGTGTACGGGTTATTGTGCAGTTTATTTGCGTCAGTTCTCTGACCTGGGGCCCGTTTCTCGAAAGCCCCGTTAACTTTTCGGGCCCGTAAAACCATTTTTAGTTATCTGTATCTTAAAAACAGATAACTAAATGTAGGGAGTCTCTGGAGTCTCTGTTCATATTAAAAATATCATGGAATTAAACAGCTCTGTGATCAGAAGGTTTGAGATTTCGCTATGGTTTTCTGGGTGCGAAAACTTTTCGGGACGTTCGAGAAACGGCCCCCTGGCGTCATTTAGATTTACTACACCGTGCTGACGAGTTCCAATAAGAACGAAACAGCTGTCCACGGCTGCAACTTGACTTTATGGGTTCTAGTCGTGTTTGTGTCTCGCAAAGACTACTTTTCACGCAGTATTAGCCTTGCTGTATTGTTTGTTATGTTATTTCATTTCTTTGGATAAAAATGAACCATTCGCTTATGTGTCGCTTTTATTAAACAGGTTGTTAAATTAACCATGCAGAGAGAATGCTTGTGTCATGGTGTCACCGGAAGTTGTAATTTCAAAACTTGCTGGAAATCGCTGGCACCATTCAGTGTGGTTGGTGCGGTAACGAAAGAGATGTATCACCACGCTGAGAAAGTTACCGTCTTCGATGACGTGCTGCGAGGGCAAGACAATAAACAAGTCACAAGGAGAGACAAAAAACTGGTTTTTCTTGATTCTTCCCCTGACTACTGCGTGCGAAACAAGACTGCTGGCTCGCTGGGCTTGCTGGGAAGGACCTGCAGGAGTGATGATGTAAGCACGGGCACATGCAAATCGCTTTGCGACTCGTGTAATCTGGGACACAAGACAGAGGAACACACAAAGACCGTCAGATGTAGGTGTAAGCTTGTATGGTGCTGTAGCGTTGAATGTAAAACGTGCACTAAAAATTATTCTCTAACAACTTGTACACCGCGATAGGTGTTAAAGGTTTTTCTTACCGACACACGAGCAGTAAGACTGCAAACCTAAAAAAATCCCTGCTATTGAAAATAGTCATATGCCAAAACTTTAGAAAAGCGTTGTTAATTTGGTTATTAATAATGTGTCTAACTTAATTTAAACTCAGGGATTCTCTATATACAATTTTTATTATCATTATTATTATTCTCTATATACATGTGTGTACTTTTGGCCATGAAATAACACTAGGTAGTTTTCGTTAAGGTTTTTTGTATCACCGAAGACCCCAATATGTTTAACATTCTCTCGTGTCAAGCACGTGCCTTGCGGTCTCAATGGATACATAGCGTAGTGAACGCACGAGAATTCGATTTAACTGTACATTGGGAGGTATAAGGAAGTGTTTATTTTAAAAATTTCGGCACAGTGGAGACAGTAGAGAGCATAACAAATAAGAGTTGAACTCCAGATTAAATTTAGAGCAAAGTGCACGAAGCAATATTTCCCTTCAGACATAGATTTTTGAGGCTGCATATCCGAAATTGAGACATGTAACCGGTAACGAGCTTAGAGTACTAGTTAGCAACCAATCACAACCTGTATGGCACCCTGCCACAGTTTACCAATTGTAAACTGATATCTTTCTATAATTATAAGCATAGGCGTACGGGCACCTTCGGACCTGGGGGGGGGGGGGCGGAGACCTTATTGCCCGAAAAAAAAGGCATGGGTTGAAAGCCGAATAAAGAGGCCAAAAAAATGGACAACAAACCGTGCATTGAAATAGTTGTGTACAAACCTTGCCTGCTTGTTTAAAGGAAACAATAGTTCTTTTATTAATTTCGCGGCGTTGCCCGAAGGTGTCAATGCACTGAATCCTTTTTCTTCGGAAATATTTTATTTATCTAGTTCAGCGAGAATTAAAGTATTTTGGGGGAGCCAATTTACGTCGTTCTTGCCCCATTTGAAAGCTAAACACAAGCGTGTGAAACATTCAGGGATGAATGAGTTAAACATTTTGTTGAAAGTTTTAAGCCAGCCCTGGCAACTTCGTTACCATTTGGGTCAAAAGCATTAGCTTCATCACATTTGTAACCGTATAGCAGCTTTGATTCAAGGTTACACTGAATCCATCGCGCGTAAATGCTCAAGCTATGGACAAGCTGATTGCAACTGAATCAAACTGTGGGGTCATGCAGAATTTGCAAGAAAAATCGAACATGATTATAGCAATTTGCAAGAGGAAACACAAGCAGACGAGTGTGGACTTTTGAACCACAACGTTCGGTATATTTCCAACACTTTTTCTGTTGATGTTATTTATTCGTTTTGAAAGTAATTTTGAGATTTGTTGGCTTATTTTCTATTTTTTCTCTAGGCTTGTTGCCCGAATTCTGAGTATTTTGCCCGAGAAAATTTCGGCACTGGGGGGGCTGCAGCCCCCCTCGCCCCCCCGCCTCGTACGCCTATGATTATAAGCAGGTAGTTTTTTAAGAGTATAAAACCTGATAACCTCGAAAGTGTATGCACGTCGCACGGATTCTTCCAGATGAGAATCTACTGTAAGGGGCTAACCCGAGGAAAAAAGTTTTATTTATCCAGCATGTTAGTACAGTAGAACCCCGATAATTCGAACTCGGATAACTCGAACAACCCCGCTAACTCGAACACACTTCCATTTCCCTTGGATTTGAACTCACTTTTCAGTCATTTTTACTCGGTTAACTCGAACTCGGATAACTCGAAAACCCCGCTAACTCGAACTAAATTTCGTTTCCCTTGATCAAAATTTGGGTCAAATTTACCCCGATAACTTGAATCCCGGTTCTTGCAACTCACCACGGTTAGCCATTTACTAGAGCAACAAAACAGATCACGTATTTGACAGCCTTTTCCACTCTTATCCTAAGAATTTATGATCGTGTTAGAGTTTCTGATGAGATAAGTTTAATTTGCACTGCACTGTATACTGAAGTGCTGTAAAATCAGTAAACTATCAGTTATTAACTTGGCAAATTAAATATTCAATCTACCCCGATAACTCGAAACCCCGCTAACTCGAACGGTTTTTCGTTTCCCTTCAGAGTTCGAGTTACCGTTCTACTGTATTTAAAACTGACACAGCCAATCTACCGGTGTGTGCAATCCTCGGCTGTCTTGGAACACTTGTTGAATTTTATAATAACGTAGTACTTTTGCACTTGAATGTCGTGTTTCACAGAACGGGTGAATTTGAAGGGCTAAGCTCGACTGATAAGTTATGTGAATTTGTCATTACCGTTGACTTAACCCTTCAATTCTCTGTTTTTTCACCATGTCACGTGTCCCATGAACTTTTATCGAGCACTGCTGATTTAGCCCAGATACTGAATTAATGTTAGTAATAACAGTCGGTAGGAAAACTAAATTTTAATATTACGTATATAGCAGTAACCATTTTAACATTTCAGTTAGTAGAAAAAGGAATTATGAACTTCTGTCAGCACTAATATCTTAAAAATATATCAAGTTACTGTGTAGTGGTTTGTAAGCCAAGAAACGGCCGTCGAGATCGACTTCGTAACAATAATCATGTTCAAATGTAACAATAAGTTAGGTTGCTAGTTACCCAAATAGGCTTTAAATGACTTAAAAATAAATAATTCAGTAATACGGTGTGTATATTTGATGTCATGTCACTGAGTTAATTTTCGGGAATATAAAAAGTGTGATGTTTTCCGTGTAGGAAGGGGGCTACTTGCAAGTGGACTATAAGGGCCGGGGAAGTTCCGCCCGGAAGGGATTATAAATACTTTTTCCAGGCTGTAGGTATATAAAACGATAGGATTTCGGAGCAGAGCCTCCAACCCAAACGAGATGTTTCTCTCTTCTATCTTCACTCGCAGAATTCTTCCCTCCCCTCCCCTTGAGAAAGGACAAGAAATGTCTACATATAAGATTCGACCTCACAAATTCCATGAAGATGGCGAAACGCTTCAGCCATTCTTAATCTTGAAGTATTCTCTGCTTGTGCTCGCTTTTTATTGCTAACTCCATCCATGGATTTCTCTTATGTAATCAGAATGTTCAATCTCAAACGTCTCTGGAGTGAGGAAACAGGCTTTTGTGTTTGGGGTTCGTGCTGACCTCTTGTTTGTGTTTCGCGTTGGCTTTCGAACGTGAAAGGAAGAGGGAGGTGTAGTCTCGTCTCTCGCCGATTACGCAAACCAAAGACTGAGAGAGAATGCTGTCAGGCTAACCTACGATCAGGCGTTCTTTTTTCTTTTTTCGAAAGCTATTGACAAGTAGGGAGGGAGGGCGTGATCTCAGGTTACTGGAAGGCTAGAGAGAACTGACGTTCTCTCTTTTTTTAATAAAACTATTTCAATTACTTAACATTAGCTTTTAACTCTATTTTTATAACTATTTTAAACAATTAGATATTTTATATTTTTAGAAATTGTATTTAGCAGGACCCCTCTGGAAACCAGCCACTGTGCTGAATGGGCCACCCTGCATAAATAAAGTTTTACCTTACCTTACCTTACGTTGTGCTGAGCATATCGTTGCATGGGCGGGGTTCCTATAAATTTCAGGTTTGGGAGTGGTGCTAGAGCAATTTGTGGTATTCGGCTCTTTCGAAACGGTCATTAACTCAAATCGTTTCCGTTTTAATTACGTCATCATCATTGCGACGTGGCGTCAAGATACCAATGGTCTTGTACATGAATTAAACGGACGCTTTATATTCTTTAGCCTGTGTACAGCCGTCAAAGAACAACGAATGGAACAACGGATGGAGAACTAGAGAATTAAGATTTGTTTTCGCAGCCTAGAATCTTTTCCAAAAACGCGGAGCGACAGAAACACTGTTTTCCATGAAAATTGTCAATTCCCGCACCGGCCACGCGTACGCCATAAACTCGAATTCAGTCGTAAACAAAACCTTCGGTATCACAACATCTTTATTTAGGTTTTTAGAACTAAAAGTAATTAAGAACAAGAGACAAGGAAAGTTTAGTTTGAGGATCGAGAAAGTTATTACTCTGGTTGGCCTTTCATGTTAATGGTGGCGTACTTTCGGACTTCGGTTCTCTTCCAAGTGGGACAGAATTCACTTTCATGTATTCAGCGTTGGAAATATTCTCACAATTTTAAACAACGTTTTTGGTCGAGCAACTCAATCACACCCCTGAACCGAAGTTCACTACATACATTGTTTTGTTACCCTTTTAACTCTTCCGAAAATCAATAGAACAGAAAAGAAAAAGCGCTAGACTTTGTGCTTCCGACATTCTTAAAATAAATTTAGTAGAAGCCAACGTTTAGCTTTGTTCAAATTTTCAGCTTATGTACCGGCGACTGCATCTTCGACCGTTTTCGTCTAAAGCAACTGTCGTTTTGAGATGTAACCTGTTGTTTAATCTAAATCCAACTGACAATAAATTTTATAAGTGTTTTCACTTCAATTTGGACCGTCAACCATAACGATTAACATGTATATTTTACGCAAATAATTCTCAAGTAAGTTTTATGTTAGTAAGTTGGCGGCGACATTGACAATATTAGGTGTGCCTTGAAAATACGTTAATTTCGCCCCTGTGGCATCATAATAATCATAAACTCATCGCAGCCCAGCCAAGCAAAAAGAAAATGACGTCTGAATTGTCGGAAGATTATCAGAGATTTAATGAATTGTAATCAGATAACAACACTATTGTTTTATTGAGTTGAATAAAAATGCTATCACCTTATAAGACGGTGCCGACTCACTCACACCTCCACCCACTTGGGAAATTTTTGCATAATAAGAGTTGTTATTCTTTTGTTTGGGTGTTTTGTTAATGAGTTTATTTGTTTTTACCAACCCGATAAAGAAAGAACACATGAGCTGCGGCATTCAATTGATCTTAACTCACACGGATAGTCTCTGCTTGTATACGTAAACGCCGACTCATGATGTTAACCACAGTACTTTCGTTTTTTCTCGCTGTTTGTGTGCAGCAAGGATATACCAGAACAGCGTAAGTTGAAAGTTTAGTTTAACAGAATAATTTAAGTGATTTTTCAAGCGTGATTGATTCGTAAACCGCGAAAAATTTCGTCCTATAGTCTCAGAGATTGTCGTAAAGTAAAGTTTGCGAAGGGTTGTTTTGTGGTGCGTGCGAAAGCGCGCAAATTCACGTTAAATCGAAACGTTTTTTCAACTTAAATTTAGCTGAACATTTCGATCGTAAAGTGGCTCGTCACACACGAAAGAGCCGGAACGGACAGACGAGACAGCAGAAAAGCTTAGTCTTGCAACTAACTCCTATGTTGCAAAGGGGAAAAAACTTTTCTAAAGAGAATCTCGTCTACTGCACTTCTCAATAAAGCTGCATGTTAGCCTTGTTAATTCTGCAGAACATATAAGTGCGGTGCTTTTCCACTCATGCTTGAGTTTGACCGGAAACTTTGAGTGGAATAAAAAGTTCAATAAGTTTATGAACTTCTTTCATGTAAGCAGCGACGCTTAGTATAATTACTACTAACAGCTACTTCTATCACAAGTAAACCTCCTCAATCTTGGGAACACTTTAAACGCGCTCAGTATAAAATGTTTTCCGTGCAAACGTTTCAAGTGCTGCATGCATGTTTACAATTAAATAAGTTGAGTTACTTAAAGTGTTACCATCCGCAGTATGATTGATCATCAAATAATTACTTGTGTCTTCTTAATATTTTGTCAACAGATCCGACATCCTTGGACAAGAGGTGAGTTTTTTTAAAAACTCAAAAACTCCCATCACTTTATTTAACACGATTCTAAGATTATTTAGGGATGGTTTAGAATGAATCCTTTGGCTTTGGTGATTCCACGTTTGCTTTCATGACAACAGGCTCAAATAAAGCAACGCAAACCTCTTGAGAGCATTCCAGTTATAACCAATCTATATTAGTTTATTTGGCTTATACTTTGACCTGAAGCCAGATTAGTTTTCTGTCCTGTTTGTAAACTAGCTGTTTGGCTTTCCAAGTCGTGCATGTCTTTTTCTAGTTGTTAGAACTGCAGCTTACAGCTCTTCTAGCCTTCTAGTCCACACTGAAACTGATACCTATCATCAACAAATTCGATAATTGACTAATATGATCGTTTCATTATACCACTTGTTTTATTTTTCCAGTCTTATCCATTGTTGCTGGGTATCGTGAAGGAAGGAGGACATCGTGGTCTTCAGGAGTGTCAAAATCAGTTCAAGAACGAGGTCTGGAACTGCACATTGGACAACAAACATGTTCTAAAGGAGCTGCCCATATTTGTGAAAACCACGCTACCTTACGGTAAGGATGCTGTTTTTTTGAGGATTTCGGCCGTATTGTATTGTCCTACTGTTGTGATCGATGTCCTTGCTGAACAAAAAGAAACCGGCAAGGCAATTCGCTGCTTGTCGTCTTCTCGTTTATCGCATCTGCAAGCCCTCTATCGATGTAAAAAAGCTAAGAAAAGAGCTAGGAGACTCAGTTTTGCTGTCTTGAATTGGGTTCTATTCAGGACCAATACTCGATGGGCACCAACTACTTCAACTGGTGGACAAAACCTCTCTTAAATTCGCTTCAGACCGCTCAAAAAGATTTAAACGGCTTAATTTTATTTCTTATTTCCCATGCCAAACCCTCATTTTGCTGCACTCCTAAGAGGGATTGGGTACATAAGATAACTGTACGCTAATTAGTTAAGACGTTTCTAAGTTTATACTAATGAGTTTTGGTAATGAGATCATCAGTGTCCTTCTCTTTGAACAATTGTGATTTTGTTAGCTACCCGAAAGGCTCAAAACCTCTGAACAGATTAAACGATGTTTAAGAAGTCACAACTCATAATTTGTTCATCTTTAATCAATATTCTTTCTAAATTCTGATTAAGTATGGTATTATTTTCTTGTAGCTACTCGCGAGACCGCTTTCATCCACGCCATAAGCGCTGCCGCCATAACACACGAAATCACGCACCAGTGCCGACAGGGCAACATCCCCGGATGTCCGTGCGCCGAAATAAAGAAACAACGTAAGGCAAAAGATGATTGGCAGTGGGGAGGGTGTAGCGATAACATCCGGTATGGAGAGAAGGAGACGAAACGCTTCATAGATAGACTGGAAAATGGAAATGGCGCTCGAACCGCTTTCAACCTGCATAACAATGAAGTGGGAAGGAAGGTACAGTGAAACAATTTGGCTACATTATTTCGCCTTTACCTTCCACGCATGAGTAAATTGACAAGCGTCTTTCTAGCTTCGCGCGCAGCACTACTTGAAGGGGCTGTGTCACGGCTTACCGCCAATTATTCATAATTATAAAGTTTTGCCAAGTACTGTACTCGCCATGAAACTTTATGTTTGCTAAGAAATTACTTCAGTGGATCTACATGACAAAACTATAGCTTTATTACAAACAAATGTGTCTCCTGGGCGATATAATTTAAAGTTACAAGCAAAAGAGATTAACTTTGAAACATGTTCAGCCCAGCAGTATTTCAAAAACCAGGAGCCCAGTACGTATGGAGGCTCCTGGTCATGTGGTCATGGGCTCCTGCAAAAACCCATATCGCAATCAAAATCAATCTTCTTCACTTTTCAGGAAATCCGGTAGGTTCTGTTGTGAGGGTACCAAAGGGGGGTTCGTGATCCCGTTTCACGCACAAGTTTTAACCAAATTCACGTGTCACGTATACTTGAAACAGCAAAATTCACGGATCACGTTTCTTTTCTAACTATTTTTCACGCGTCCCGGTCTAATTTTTGCCCTATTTTCACGCGTCACGGACTAATTTTTGCCCTTTTCACGTGTCACGCATAAACCCTTTGCCCCCCTCTGTTGTATTTGCTGTGTGATTGAAATGTTCCTTTAAACACTGTTTTAAGCGGTTATTTTTATATTTTACCGAATTTGATGGCCATTTCCCATGCATAAATTTGGCTAAAATCCGTGACAGTTTTTTTAAGTGAGTAAATCAACAAATAATTTTAAAAAGGTAAAAAAACTCAGTACGAAACAGTGGTAAAACTGATTAAACAGACGGCTCACCTTGAAAACATTTCCAATTCTTGTCTAGCATGTGTGCAGTCGTCTCCTATTTTGTCAAGTTAATTTGTTGTCTGTAACTTTACCTTTCTTACTCGTAAATATCATTGTTGTTTTATTCAAGTTTATCATTACTTGTTTTGTTTATTGCCTTGGAAAACGATCATTTTGAGGTTTCCTTTAATCTGAAATAAATTGTGACCAACTAACATAGTAACTGTGTTCGTGACATAGCTTCTTTATCTTGTGGCCGACGTTTTAAGAAAACACCGTCTATTTGTTTCGCAGGTTGTTCGCGCAAGCCTTAACAGAGAATGCAAGTGTCATGGCGTCACTGGAAGTTGTAATTTGAAAACTTGCTGGAAGCGGCTGTCTACTTTCAGCGTCGTTGGAACGAAGTTAAAAGAGATATACTTCGAAGCTGCGCGCGTATCATTCCAGAACAACAAGCTACAAGAGAGAATTAACAAAAAGCCCAGAGCTGTGTCAGGCAGAGAGAAAAAGCTTGTCTATCTCGACTCGTCCCCAGACTACTGCGTCAGGAACGTCAGTGTGGGATCCCCAGGAATGATGGGAAGGACGTGCAGGGACGACGAGGTTTCGAAAAGCAAGTGCAGATCTTTGTGTAACTCTTGTAAACTGCGACATCGAACGGTTCAACATTATAAACAGGTCAAGTGTAAGTGTAAGTTTGTTTGGTGCTGTAGCGTGAAATGCGAGATATGCCCAAAGAAGTTTTCTATGACGACTTGTATGAGAAGGTAAAATACGCAGGACGTAATACTCAAACGGCAAATTACACTGTTATACTAGCAACAGACAAATTCAGCCAATCATAAGGCTGGAAAACCAGATATTACGTTTTCCCGCCAAATATGCAGCGTCCTTCACGTGATTACCGTACCCAAATTCGCAAGTAGCCAATCAGAAGCGCGATCTACTGTCCTGATATTTATACCTAATCGTACCTTTTTGGTACGCTTCGGCGGCATATCAGGCGAGTTTGGTCGAGCCATAGTTCGTATTTTGGCGAGACGCAGTCGAGCCAAAATACCCATGGCGAGACCAAACGAGCCTGATATGCCGCCGAAGCGTACCAAAAAGGTACGATTAGGTATTTACCGTACCCAAATTCAGCCAAACATCCGCTGATATTATTCGCTCTGTTGAAGCTATGCTTGCCAGGTACGTAGTTTTAAATGTATTGACCTGCTTGTATTGATACTTTTTTGGTCTTCAACACTTTTATCAAGTTCTCTTCTCACATTGTTTTACTCGTTTGTTTGGAGTTTCATTCTCTACATTTTCAAAATCCAAATTTAGCGAAAAATTTGGAAACTCCGACTCCATTGTTTTAGTCTGAATGTTTCAGTACTCGTCGGCAAACATCGCGCGAGCGCGCTCAATTTTAGTTTTGGCGGGAAAGTTTTTCTCTTTTTACGACAGCTAAACACCGCTAAATTTAATTTACGAAGTTCTGTTTTATTGGTAAAACCTCTTTTCAAATCATTGTACAGTAACACTACTTTACTTCAAAGTGACCATGATATGGTGGCATATCAGGTCAGTGACTTGATATCGTAGGATATCAGGACACTAGATCGCGCTTCTGATTGGCTACTTGCGAATTTGGGCACGGTAAGGTATAAGAACAGTCTCCGATTCTTTCCCGCCCAAAAACTTTGCACGGGATGCCAATGGAACGTAATCTTTCTTTTTTCTAGTCGCAAACAACGAAATATTGTTGATTCTATAATCCGTTCTATGATCGAATAGCCACAAATATTACTCGAAAGACATTGTAAATATGGTAATCATTTAACACGTTTCTTTTAATACTAGTAAAGCCGTGCAACCGTGCGCGCAGTAGTGTGAAAGTTAAACTTGAAACTTGAAACTTAACTATGATCAAAATTTTACCTTCCCTTTTCTCTTCGGTTTTTGAAAGTACTTACATTAAATAGTAACCTTGCCAAATTTTAAGTTCAAATTCGAATTGGAAGACCACTTATTCCACGCGTAAACTTCGGCTTTGGCTTGCCGCCATTACTAGATTCAAAAATGTCCGAGGACCAAATAGAGATCTGGAACTAGTTGGGGCGAGAGCATGCTGACGTCATATGCGCATCAACAAAATGGCTTCTTCGAAGGCTGGAGTGACCGATCTGGAAAAACATTGGTTTTATTTTTAATCTGTAGTGATGTAGAAGCCGTATCTACTGCGCAAATGTTTTTTAAACATACTTCAGGGCATCTCCAGGTCACTTTTGCACAACATAGTGGCAGAAAACATTTCAAGAGGCGGAATTTTTAACTCGCCCGAACCACGCAAGATGAAAAATAGATCGTCTTTGTACTCTTGGAAATGCTTTATAGATATTTCTCCCTGCAACCTTTGTGAGGTTAACTTCTTCAACTATCCAAGGGAAGTGAATAGAATAGAACGCTTCGAATTATCTACAGTGAGTTTACTGTATTCGCTCCTTTTTAGAAGCAAAACATTGGGTGAGTAACGTAATTTACTTCTGTTGCTCAAGCTCTCGTGTTTTAGAATAGTCATTTTTAAATTTATTGTAAATACTTCATGTCAAAAAGGTAATTTTTGGGCAAATCGGCCTGTATGTTCTTGAATTATGTCCTCTATTGTACAAATAAACTTAAATAAATTCGCACGAGACGGTACATTATGTGAAAGTACATACAGAGGATGCAAAGCTTAGCAATATCTTTTTACTGATTATGTACTGAAAATGTTTCCATTGTAGTCCTCTGTATACACTGTAGTCTTAATAAACTCACCAGCACGTCTTCAGTGTTGGTAACTTGTTTATTTCTGCCATGCAATATTAAACACTACAGTAGGACTGTACTTCATTGTGCACTTATAGTATTCATAAACATTTTTTGAGAAGTAATCTCAGGATAGAACAGTGTTAGCCTGTCTCAGACATACATGCTATCCGGATTTTACTCAGTATATCTTTATTATATTTAAGTACAACAGGGGCCATGAGCTATAATTATGACCTGTGCCAATCACTCATGCTGTGTGCAACAGAGCACCGTTGAAATCCTAGCTACTCTTTATTTTAAGTTTGCAATATATTTATTTTTGGCATGCTCTTTTTGTTCATAAGTTGAGAATGTAGTAGCCAACAATAAATCATGTGAATGTGCCAGAGAACCCCTGAGCTGCTGATCCATCATAATTTCTAACACAAGTACAGTCAAATCTGTACCATAAATAAAAATGTTGTATTGATTGAGGTGGCCTAAGTGTAAGTTGTCGGACTCCGTATCAAGCGGTTCAGGTGTGGACTCTTACTGGTGTCATTGTGCTGTGTTCTTGGGCAAGACTACTCTCAGGGTGCCTCCTCTCCAAGTGTAGAATGGGAACTGGCAAATTGATGGTGTGACGAGGTCATGCCCATGCATGCAGACCTTGCCTTTTTGTAACAAGGGGGCAATTTTGAGGTCACACAGGACACTTGCAACCATTATATATGTATTTATTTAAAGAGTATACACGAACTGCGAAGCCGACAACAAATACAGTCAAACCTGTACCATAAATAAAAATGTTGCATAGCAATGGGGTAGTTGTTTTGATTTAGGTGCGGTGACCTAATGGTCAGTGCGCAAGACTCTGAATCAAGCTGTTCAGGTGTGAGCCCAGACCAGTGTCATTACATGCATGTGGGGGGAGTGGGGAGGTTAAACCTGTGATGCAATTGTACTTCCATCTCATCCAGGTTGCTTAATCCTATTTAAACCAAGATATGCTTTGGCCTGATGGGCAAGCAGGCTTGCATGCAGACTTTGCCTTTTTGCATCAAGGGAGCAATTTATTTAGGGTGGTACACAGAGCTGGCTTGTTTACAGTCACGTTAAGTTGACACAAGATTAGTCCCAAAATTAAACTCTCAATTACATACACATACTGCAGATGCACAATGTACTGCCAGTGATATTCTCTAGAAAGAGCCACTGTCATATTGCTTATGATACCATAAAAAATATTTTCTTGAGTAGATGCCAGACCCCGACTCACCTCAGGCTTCATTTAAATGCCGGTTCAAAACTGGAAATGTTTGATCAAGGTCCCAGTGTTTGTTTGAGGTCCAGGTGTTCCCGTTTATGAACTTAAAACTCTATACCCTTAATATTATTTTACTTGTTCCCATGTTGTGCATACATTGTTCAGTTATTTTTATCATCAAAAAATCACGGGGCCAAGAGGAAAACAAATGGGTGAAATGAATAAGAAAAACTACTCCTACCCAGTTTTGCTGCTACTTGTGGGACAGTTTCATAACATCAGTAAATAGAGTGAAGGACTCACAGCATTCAAATGGTTTTCTTATTTAAAGAAACAGGAATACTGAATGCTGGCTGAAGCTAGATGTCTGAAGTGTTATTACCCATTAAAACACTTAGTTTTAAAAAGGATTATTACCTGTATTGTAGTCAAGGAAGGTAAAACTGTATAAAACTCAAGGAGCTAAATCCATTGATCACCTGCACCATCTTGTTGACTTTAATTTTTCTGTATAAATTTTACATTATTTCATGTTTATAAAGCTTTTTTCGGAATAAACAGCTGAGATAGATTTTATGCCCATGGCGTGTATGATAGATTACAAGAATGAAAACAACAGTAAAGATCATTTCAATCCTTTGCAAACGACAATAGCAACCTACATGTAAGCTTATATATATGCAGAGCTCTCTATTAATTCAAACCAGAAGCATATCACCTAGAACTAGGTGATATGCTTCTGTTCAAACATTGCAGACATTTTATTCTAACTATTCAATGTCGTTCTCATCATACCATGTATTCAAACGTATGTAGTCCATGAATCGCCGTTTCACTTCGTTCTTCGAGGCTTCTTCGATCGGTGCTTCGATTGGACAAGAAGACGGCAGCTTCGTTGCGCCAAAACCTCATCGAATGAAATAAATATTGAAGTATTTGCATACAAACATTGCCCTTTAGACCGACGTCAAACGGCTTTAAATTTTCATTATAAGAAACGATACCGCTAAATTGCAATGTCTCCTCGTTGCGGCTCTCTTGGGTTTCGCCACCGGGCAAACTAGACGAAGAATTTGTCGAAGAAATATCATTTATAACCCTGTTGATTCTCAGTATATTCTCTCTTGGAACACTCGAAGCTCGAAGCGACGATGCGCATATGACGTCACGGACCAACTCATGCGTAAATCCGCTTTTCAGTACAGTCGCTGGCTCACTTTAGACGTCCGAGTAATGGCGGACGGGTTTTCCACGATTTTCGGCAAGCTATTTGAAGGCTTATATTGCTCGCAACGTTCTAAATTCTAGCGCGCTAGTTAAATATAGACTTATTGAACAAATTGACTTTAGAAAAAGACGAAAAGAAAAACAAAAATTTTGGTCATAGTAGCACTTTAAGTGTAATACTCCATAATTTTCGAGCTTTTTTAAAAGTTCGCGGACACCGTACCTCACCGATTTCGCTGAAATTTAGCATGCAGTCTTGTTTTAGGGTCCTAACTACCAAATGGATATTAAAAAGTTTCAATTCTTTTTATTTTGGAAAATATCAAGAAGGCCGATTTGAAGCGTCCGTGACGGCTCGCCAACATGGCGGATCGAAGGTGTTCTTGTTACTTCGACACTGAACCTGCCGTCACAGTTTCTCGATCATACTTGGTATAGTTATAAAGAACTATCTTTCTTCTTTCTATATATCAAAATAGATTCGGCAAATGTTGAGTTTGGATGATCAACGGCCAAGAAGTTCGAAGGTATGTTAACGATGTTTTGAACAGTCTCAAATTTACTACAAAATGAAAGGCTTATAACTCTACTGTTATCTCGATTTAGAACTAGCCATTTACCATGAACAAAGCTTGTTTATTGGTTAATTGATTCCATTAATAAAAAAAATGGGGAAATGTAACCGTTAAGAATAACAAATTATGGAACCTCTAGTAAATTGGCCATTTCAGCGCCATTTCAGCGGATCAGCTCATTTAACAGCAAATAATCGGGAGAAACATGAAAGTGTTACAGTCGTTTATAATAAGCAGTTTTCAGGTATTCTTTGCTTATCTTAAACAAATACATAATCTTTGCCAAAGTTATGGCGATTTTTGAGCGTACGATCGTTTCTCCAAATTTTTATGTCGGCAACTTTATTTTATTTGTTGTCGAGATTATATTATACGCTGTTGTTATTCAGTATTCGTTTCACAAGAACTTCTGTTGCTCGCATTTTCCAAATCACTGTTTAAGAAATTGCCCATTCCGTAACAGGGTCATTCTTACTTTTTCTTTAAAAATTACTAGAAAAGCAAGAATGTCATAGAACGGTTTTATACTAGTCAAAATACCTGTCAGACATAACTTCAACTGTTTGTGTTATCTGGCTGTTTTCACAAATATGCAAATTAAGGAATTCTTTAAGTGCCTATCTTTAACTATTTCACGCTTAAAGATTCCTCTAAATCTTTTCGCCTACCTTTTGGCCAAACGAAGTTTTGTGTCTCCAGGCAGAATGCTCGCTATCAGCAATGAAAGTCGAAGAGATACAGAAGCTCGAGTAAAATTCTAACTGCTGTGAAATGAACATCGTTTGAGCTTGACGTGTATTTATAGATTGCGCTCGAGCTCCGTTAATTAAGTTTATTCATTTGGCGATCAGATAAAAATCAATGAATGATCAGAGTTATTAAAGTCCATTTCTAAGCACGAGAGACACGGAAGTTTGTTTCAGAAGCATTTATGCATAGAAATACCGGGATTTTTTTTAGCGGTAAGTCTGCATTTATAATAGCTGGGAGTTTGGGGTGTTTTTTGGTGTTTTTTTTTTTGAGGGGGCTCGGGGGTGGGGGGGGGGGGTAGCGGGGTGTGGAAGTGGTGCCTTCGTATCCTCTTTTGTTCTTTTACACATTGGCCTGAATTTGGGACAGTTCGGAGATTGGATTATCAATTACTCTTCGTTATGCCATGTCACCCCTTAATGTGGGAGCGCCGCGCCTCAATTCACGATAAAAAATTTATGGCCGCCCGGTCCATTTATGTAGTTCTCCGTCAGGTCTCTCAATAGGCAGGTTACGAGCCTAGTGGCCCATCAGGCCGGAGCTCATATCGGTTTCCGCAACGTGAAGCGACAACGAGTATTTTTTACTCCACCCGGATGGGATGCTATTCCATCGCAGGGTTACCTCCCTTCCCGAAAAGCTAAAGATTGACTGGTAATCATTTTTACACCTGGCTAAGGAAAGGGACTCTGGGAGTTTAGAGGCTTTCCAAAGAACTTAATGCATTGTCCCCTCAAAAGCTCTATCCAGGACTGTTTGGTCCAGAGTCCAGCGCAGTGACCATTATTAGGCCATCACGCTCCCCAACCGTGTAAGAAAGTGCAAAAATCTGCTTGTATAAGCCCTGGGGTTGTACAGTTTGGTACGAAATGTGGGCTTTTAAATGTGGTAGGTCTTATATCCGTGGTTGGGGTGCGGTGGCTTAAAGCGAAATTAAAAAACTTCTTGTTTTCTGAAAAACGTTTTTATAAACTGATTTGAATTACATTAATGAATTAAAGGGACAGTGTCACCAAGATTTAATAAAATTTAAAACTCTCAAGACGGTAACCTGGTAGGAAAAAAAGTGGCCTTAAACTTTGACAGTTGACTTGGAAGAAATATATGGGCCTTGAATTGGAAGGGCTTATGAGAGAAAAGGATAAAAAGGGGAATTTCACAGAATCTGCTCAACAGCGTACTCTCGAGCAGCTTTCATTTATCTGCCCACTGTCTTTTCTCTCTCCAGGTTTTAGTAATGCCAGACCGCTATGAGTGGATTTACAATTCATATTAACACTTTTTTGAGATTTTTAAATCCCGGTTCGAGCTTTGGGGGGATATTGCGTTGAGTTCTTCGGAAAGCTTCTGTACTATCATACCGTATTTACTCGAATAAGCGCCGCCCCCGAATAAGCGCCGCATTTCGGACAATAAAGTTAATAAGCGCCGCCCCCGGCGCCGCAGTCCCGATGCGGCGCTTATTCAAGGAAATCTGTTTAACTAGAAACAGAACTACAAAGCAACTCTTAAACAAACTTGGACATTTCTTTCCATCAAAAGCGACGTTCTGCAGTTCAAAGTGCTTGTTTTACCGCTCAGTTTTTCTATTGAACATTCTTCAGTACAATCTTCAGCAAGAGACGACTTTTGGCAATCAGGGGACCCTATTTTAATAAATGTAAAGGATTAGATTCTTTGTGGTGTCAAACGTTTTAATAAGCGCCGCCCTCAAATAAGCGCCGCCCTCGAATAAGCGCCGCACTGGAGGCGTAAAAAATTTAATAAGCGCCGCGGCGCTTATTCGAGTAATTACGGTAGTCCCTTTCTTCACCTAGGTCGGCGATAAGTACATACGTGATGTAAGTCATGACGCATCACGAGAGGTGTCCTTATGGAGAGGTTCGACTTTAATAAAAAAAAAAGTCCGAGATAACAAAAACAGCCAAGTTCTCACCTGCTTTTTTTTTCTAAAAATCTGGACGAAAAACACTTGTGTCTTTTAACTTGCCCTAAAAAGAATTGATTCGAAATTCATTTCAAATCAATGAGGAAAATGTGTTAGCCTCACTGTTATTATGTTGTTCTTGCCGCGAGTAAGCCACGCCTTCTTCGAACACGATAATTACTGATGACACAAACGTAAAGTCATGTTCATTTCAAAATCAGCTCGCATTATGCTTATTAACAGATGAGCTCTTTTGTTCAACATTCAGACCACTGTGTCAGAGATCTAAAGAAGATTCGGAGGCACCACTTCCACCCCCCTCCCCCCGCCTTCCTACAACAACACCAAAAAAACCCCAAACTCCCAGCTATTATAAATGCAGATTTACCGCTAGAAGCCGAGTATTTTTTAACCGCGTCAGTCAATAATAAACCGGTATTTCTATGCATAAATGCTTCTGAAACAAACTTCCGTGTCTCTCGTGCTTAGAAATGGACTTTAATAACTCTGATCATTCATTGATTTTTATCTGATCGCCAAATGAATAAACTTAATTAACGGAGCTCGAGCGCAATCTATAAATAAACTTCAAGCTCAAACGATGTTCATTTCACAGCAGTTAGAATTTTACTCGAGCTTCTGTATCTCTTCGACTTTCATTGCTGATAACGAGCATTCTGCCTGGAGACACAAAACTTCGTTTGGCCAAAAGGTAGGCGAAAAGATTTAGAGGAATCTTTAAGCGTGAAATAGTTAAAGATAGGCACTTTAAGAATTCCTTAATTTGCATATTTAAGAAAACAGCCAGATAACACAAACAGTTGAAGTTATGTCTGACAGGTATTTTCACTAGTATAAAACCGTTCTATGACATTCTTGCTTTCCTAGTAATTTTTAAAGAAAAAGTAAGAATGACCCTGTTACGGAATGGACAATTTCTTAAACAGTGATTTGGGAAATGCGAGCAACAGAAGTTCTTGTGAAACGAATATTGAATAACAACAGCGTATAATCTCGACAACAAATAAAATAAAGTTGCCGACATAAAAATTTTGAGAAACGATCGTACGGTCAAAAATCGCAATATCTTTGGCAAAGATTATGTATTTGTTTAAGATAAGCAAAGAATACATGGAAACTGCTTATTATAAACGACTGTAACCCTTTCATGTTTCTCCCGATTATTTGCTGTTAAATGAGCTGATCCGCTGAAATGGCGCTGAAATGGCCAATTTACTAGAGGTTCCATAATTTGTTATTCTTAACGGTTACATTTCCCCAATTTTTTTATTAATGGAATCAATTAACCAATGAACAAGCTTTGTTCATGGTAAATGGCTAGTTCTAAATCGAGATAACAGTGGAGTTATTAGCCTTTCATTTTGTAGTAAATTTGAGACTGTTCAAAACATCGTTAACATACCTTCGAACTTCTTGGCCGTTGATCATCCAAACTCAACATTTGCCGAATCTATTTTGATATATAGAAAGAAGAAAGATAGTTCTTTATAACTATACCAAGTATGATCGAGAAACTGTGACGGCAGGTTCAGTGTCGAAGTAACAAGAACACCTTCGATCCGCCATGTTGGCGAGCCGTCACGGACGCTTCAAATCGGCCTTCTCGATATTTTCCAAAATAAAAAGAATTGA
This sequence comes from Oculina patagonica, assembly GCF_052425735.1. Lineage (NCBI taxonomy): Eukaryota > Metazoa > Cnidaria > Anthozoa > Scleractinia > Oculinidae > Oculina > Oculina patagonica. The sequence continues at coordinate 24,812,266 of NC_135766.1, read as the reverse complement.
AACTTTTTAATATCCATTTGGTAGTTAGGACCCTAAAACAAGACTGCATGCCAAATTTCAGTGAAATCGGTGAGGTACGGTGTCCGGACAAAGTTCGAATCATATAGACTATGACAATTAAGACCTTGTAAGAACGAAGCATTCCTGTACTAGCTCTTATTATGTCCATATGTACCGTATTTATTCGATTTAGCGCCCAACCTCGAATAAGCGCCCACCTCGAACAAGCGCCCACCCTGAAGGTAGAAAAAGTTAATAAGCGCCCAGCCTCGAATAACCGCCCACCCCACCCCTCTAAATTAAGGGCACAAGAGGAATTTTGATTATTGTTGAAGTTGAGATTAAAATTGACTAACTACTGTTAAATGACTATCCCGAAAACCGAGTTTTTTTAGCTTTTTTACTGAAACTTTTTAATGGATATTTAATTTCAGCTTTCGTACACCTTCACATTTAGTTATTATAATTGTTGTTTTCTTGCAAAATAAACGTGCTACTTGCTTAAAATGGTGAAAATTTAATAAGCGCCCAGCCTCGAATAAGCGCCCACCTCGAATAAGCGCCCACCCTCGAGGTCCAAAAATTAAATAAGCGCCCAGGGCGGTAAATCGAATAAATACGGTATATACAGACTCAAATATAATAGGTTGAGTTTAGCGTTCGAGTTGTCGCTATTTAGCTAAATGACTGGGAGCAACTTCAGAATACCCGGCCACTTCATGTACATGTGTCGGGACCTTTTGTAGAACGAGGTATAACACAATAGATTCTATTCTTATTCAATGACATGTAAATAAGTGGTACTGTTTTAAAAATATTTTAAGCCGAACTGACACTGGACTGAGAAGCCATTTAACATGTAAAAATGGTCGTTTTAATTGTTTTTATTGGAGTGGTAACAGTCAGGTACTGTGTTTCGTACTGGTAGTTAATGTAAAAAAATAAACATCGAATATATTTAGAAAAACTTTGGCTTTGTTTACGGGTGACTAAAAAGAGAATCTGGACAAACAACAACAACCATTTAATAGGAAAACAACATCTTTCATCACCGTCTTTACTGATTTTATAAGCCGAGTGACTTTCTACTTAAAATCTAAAAGCAAACACAGCTTTAAAAGAGCAAGAGCTCCTCGCAGCCGGAGTTTCTCTCGGTTACCGTTAGCGGTAAGAGATTATTAGCACTGCTGATCCCTTTGGATGGGAGCTAGTCTGATCTCGGTATATATCTGGACTAACCCATCCCTACTGCAAAATACAGCCGCTTTTCATGCCTCCCCACCCCCTCCGGTCAAATTGGCTTAGCAATCCAGAGGCGGTTGAATTCGCAGGTTACCCATTCCTCAACTTTATGATTTTCTATATTCCCCCGGAATTTTATTTGTAAACCCTTTTTTACCCTGAACTCGATTTAAAGGGTATTTCATTGCAAAATAATGTGTTGTCTGAAATCATAAATCAGATAAATAGCCTGGGTTCTTAACCATATATGCAAATGAGATCTGCCGTCATTCATTGATCAAAACAGAACAAGAACAAGGCAACAGGTATCTGTCAGAGTTTGGTTATTTTCATTGGCAAAGCTTTGTTCTTTAAAAATTCAAAATGATCTATTTCCCTGATCGTGCATAGATTAGTCTTCTTTTAAAGGATTTAAACACGAGAAGAAACGGTAAATTGACTGTAAGTATATTTTTCTTTTAAACCGTATTTAATAAGAAATTAAGAGTTGAACAAGTCCCGGCTACCTTGACGTTTAGCTGTATTGTCATTTTATTTGCATTCAAATTTTATGTACCGTAAACAGGTAAACACAAAAACTAACTAGTCGAGCAACTGGTGGTTTTCTAAACGCTTACTACCTTCATGTCAGATGCAAGTTATGTTTCCAGCTTTCTTAATTCTTAACGCTTATATTGAGTAGCAAGAAAGCTGCTAAGCCAGAGTTACCCGGTCGATCCAAAACTTGCAACATTTGTTCGCCCCACTCATTGCAAGACCCGGCGAGTTCATTTGAAAACACACATATGGCTTCACGTGCATCACGTGCCGCTACGCCTAATGGACCACGTGATCGAGTTGGTCAAGTGTACCACTGACGCGTTGCAAATCCAACTCGCGTCGTCCGTACGCTTTCTCCTGACTTAAGGCCCTGTTTACACGGGTCCGGACAAATTTTTGCACGGACAAAAACTTGCATCACTTTGCGTTTACACGGGACCGCGGAACTGGACGAATTTTTGAACGGCTAAGTGTACAAGTTTTGGACCTGAAAAAAGCAGGTCAAATTTTTGACCGGCACGGTTCCATATTTCGTACGGACTCGTGTAAACACCCGAACCGTGCAACTTTTTGCACAGATAGCGCGGTTAAGGCCTGGAATCTAGTTATATTTTGCCTGGTTGCGTAGCAAAAATGAAACATTTTGTTGCATTATGCCCCTATTTTGTTACATTTTGTTTTAAAAATTTAACAAATTTGAAGTTTAACTTGATCCGTTTTAGTTTGTTTTGGATTCGGTCTTTGTTGAAGCTTCCTGACGCATCGGTACGTCGGGGGAATTTCTCCTTGTCGTTATGAGGGTACTTTTCCAAAAACATTTTGGTTACGTCTTCGTACTTGCTCCTGACCGTTTCCCAATCAACTCCTTCCACTGCTTTTCTTGTTGCTTAATGTAGTCTATGACTACATTAAGCAACAAATTAATTTCTTCATCAGACCACGTAAAGTTCTTCTCTGCCGCTTCTGCCGCCATGTTTGATTTGCCGCGTGCTGCATTAGCTGCAACATGATTGGCTTAAAACATTAGCGATAACCAATCACAACAGAGACGTAAAAAAGCCATTAGAATGCCGCGACTGGTCTAAAATTTGTACGGTTCCGTGTAAACACCACTGCAATCTGTAACAAAATTTGCACGGATCCATGTAAACAGGCGGTCCAGGTACAAAATTCGTCCGTGCAAAAATTTGTCCGGACCCGTGTAAACGGGGCCGTTAACACTCGAAACGTCAGCTTTTTAGATTCGCCGCTTTAGTTAATTTACCTTAATTAACATCAATCTCATTTGATTAAATTATCAAATCAATAGACTTACCCACCATTAGTTACACGTAGGTGGGTGTCGTTGTCTACTGAAACACGGTTTTAAGCCCGGGCCAAACGAGGATGAGAGCTGATGAGAGTTCAAATTTTCACCCTCGTTTAGCATGCAACTCTCATCGACTCTCATGCGCGCTCTCATCGACTTTAAACGTGCACAAATTTTTCATGAGAGTTGATGAGAGTTCGACAGACTCTCGTTCTCGTTTGGCCCGAGTTGGTGATAGTCGATGAGAGTTGACGAAAACTATCATGGTAGTTGACTCTCATCAACTCTTATCCTCGTTTGGCCCAGGCTTTATAGTAGTTTTATAGCTTTGTGAAGGTGGTGTCACAGCGGTACTGATATACAGCTTATTGCTGCCTGATGTTCTTCGGAATGACTGCCTAAGCCCCTTACAAAAATTCCCGTCACTTGACAAACTATTAGTAGGCTGATTTCTGATGTTACTTTTACTTTGGCAGCGTCACTTTTGCTCAAATCAACAGGATGGCTAAGATTGTGGACGCATTGTGCAGCTTGTTATGGAGTATAATCTGGCTGATCATCTTACTCCTTCTCGCTTTGCCGATTGGTTTTATAGCTGCCATCCTATACGTGCTTGTGTCGCCGTTCAACGCTTGCTGCGACTGCACCAAAAGTCTAACTGATTTTTTCATGAAAGGGATCAACTTTCCTTACAACGCCGCGAGCAACTGTGTGAACGGAAAGCGTGGCTGTTAAATTTGAAATCTCAGTTGAGTGGCTGATATAACAATGTCGATGAACATTTACTGACTGAGTTACAGGGCTGTGCAACCTAAGTCTTACCTCAAATTTGAAGTACTCCGGAGTCTACAATTGCTGTAAAGACATGTTACAATATCTTTTAACTGAACGTGGTAATCACTCTACAGACGCAGGCAATGTTGCAAGGAGCTGCGTCACCAGGATCTTGCGGATTTCAATTTGGTCTGAACTGTTCTTAAATTAGCGGTAAGCCGATCTAACCTAAAAAAACATTATCTTTGAACATCTAAATGAAAGATATAACCTTTCATTGCGGAAAGAAATCAAACCACGGTTTGGGTTATAAATATAGATTTTTTAAGAAGCACGGAAACAACCTAAAAAGTTAAGCATTAATGTTTTGAGTTGTAATCCATTTCCATCCTACCATCCGCAGCCAAAGACTCTTGTTAATTAGTTTCTGCAGTGCTCTAATACAACAATTGTTATTAAAAACGGATCATTATTTTTAGGTTTCCTACGACACAAATACATATTTTGGCTGTTGACACATTTACATCACATAATGTCAGTTAAGTATCTATTCAGCTGAATTATAACCCACTGATCAGCCACTTCAGATACATTATTCTCAAAAAGTTGAGTTCAAATGCGAAAAAATAACCACAACAAGATTCTTTTGTAAATAAATAAAGATTAATTAAAAATGTACATATACCGAATCACTCCCTCCGATGCCCTCTCAAACTGGAGCCGGAAAGGACGCACGTACACACACCGCCCCTCCCCTCCCCAATACTGTTTCGAGAAACTGAATCCACCGTACCAAAAAGATGGCGACTGGTACATTTACATATAAATCCTAGCGCGCACGCGCTGCGCCGCTCACAAAAAGGATGAATTTCGCTGAAACGTGGCTGTCTTTTTCTATTGGCTGTGTTAGGTTCGCAAGGTATTGTGGTAAAATGACCGCCATCTTTTTCCGGACGGTGGATTATGGTTTCCCTCCTCCACCCCCTTTAGAACTACCCTAGATCATCACCACTGTTACCTGGCAGAGATCCTCCAGTTCGTTGTTGTACAACTTAATTATAGCCAAGTGCACGACCGTTTTATTGAAGGAAATATCAGACAGCATTGTCATAACCGCGACACTTGAGTTATCGCGCCGCCAAATACCCTTGGGAGACCCTGGGGCGAGTGAAGAGCCCGCAATCAGCACAGCGCATTTGCTTTGGAGAAGAAAATCGGCAAAAACAGAAAACAGAGAACTTTAGAAGCGGGTATATATAGCTGTCTTTGCCCCCACATGTCTCCATCATAAAGATTTTTCAAGCCTTTTCAGATAAGTTAAACGTTCATGAGCTTGATAAGGCACTCCGTTCGACTAAAACGTATCGGAGCACATCTCAGAACTTGCCACCCCGTGACGAATGTTAGCCGAGGGTCGAGCAGTGGGACAGGTAGGCGATGCATCTTTTTATACCATTATAAGAAACAAATGAGTTTAGAATTTAAGTATACATTGAGCATTGCTACACAAGAATGTAGCAGTTACAAAGAAAATGAAGAAATGAGTCAGAAGGATCAAAAATATCAATTACATAATCACCTTGGTGTGGTGGGGGGGGGGGGGCAAGCAAGAAAGAACAAACAAACATAGTTTTACTTTTGTTTTCTGGGTTATCAGTATGGATAAGATCATCTTCGGGGCGTGAATAAATCATCATGCAGCAGTGGATTTGTTTTCTGCGTATGTCTTTTTTGTCCACAAACTTATTTTAGCTCATGCACTGAAGAGTGTAAGAGATCCTTCTGACTGTGTCGATGATCACGGTGTCTGACATTTGCAGAATGCAAACTGAGAGAATATATTGTGTTACTTTTACCATTATTGAAAGCTAACCATAAACAGGCTTATTGAAGTGCTATTAAGGCTAACCGGAGTGAATAGTAGGCTAACCGGAGTATGTAGTAGGTTAACTGGAGTGAACGTTTCACTACGGTTAGCCTACTATTCACTCCGGTTAGCCTAAATAGCAGTTTGGTTAGCTTGTTTATGGTTAGCTTTCAATAATGGTAAAGGTAACACAATATATTCTCTTAGGCTGCAGACTGCAGTCTGCATGAATTCTGCATTCTGCATTCTGCAAATGTCAGACACCGTTTTTTTCTGTATTGGGCAAAATTACCTTCAATTGACAAATTTTCTTAAAAATTACTGGCAATCAGTGTTTGCAGGGTGGAATTTACCTTTCAATAGCCTAGTAGCAAGACTTGATCTCTCAGGCGAGTAGGGGTGACTGTTGGGGTCATTTTGCCCTATTGCGATAGTATTGCGATAGTCGAATTACTATAATTGCATTACTATTGCGATAGTAGTGACACTATTACAATACTATTGCGATAGTATTGTAATTAGTGACTTCATAGAGTTGTAATCATTTATTTCTACAAGAGGGGGGTGGATTTAATATTTAAACCACCTTTTTGAACACGGATAAGGCCCTAGGCCTTAGGGCGAGCGACGTCTGTAAAGTTTGCTTTATTTATGGCTTGTTATACAGTACGGATTCTGAAACGAGGAACAGAAAGCCGAGAAACGGCAGCAAAGAACAAGAAAGGCATTTTTCAATCAAGGAAAAAGTACTTCAGGACACCATTTGAAAAACTATCGTAACTATCGATAGTTAATGAAACTATCACGATTATTATCGATAGTTGAATTTGCAGGGTGATACAAGTCCAATAGCACACAAATCGAGCCAATAAAATCGTCCACCACATAAAAAAAGTCTTTGGCCTTGATTTGTATTGTTTGTCAATTTTGCTTGAATCACTACTGTGTATTGATTTATAAGTACGTTATTTATGTTTGGTCTTCACGAACGTGATCGGCCAGAATCACAAATCATGGTCCTCAAAATAAGCAGATCACGCATTCCGCTAGGCTGGAGATTCATGGATCACAGCCAAATTTGAGCTGTTTTCACGTGTCACGCGCTAATTTTGGCCCAAATCACCTACAGCTGTACGTGTCACGCATAACCCCTTTACCACCCTGTGTATGTTGTTCACATAGTAGTTGAAAATTAGCTTAAAGTATAGCAGTCTTGTGGACATCAAGGGCACCTTAAAAGCCACTATTTGTATTTTCTTGCTTTGTTTGTTTGCTTTTTTAGATTCACACGAATATGATCTCATTATAATTGGTGGTGGATCTGGAGGACTTGCATGTTCGAAGGAAGGTGAGAAGGGCTTCTCATTTAACTCTGAGTTTTGCCCCAATATTTTTTTATTTTTTAGTTATTCACAATTAATGTTGATTCATGATAATGGTGTAAGGGTAATATAACTTGTATCATTCTGTTCTTCTGGCAGCTGCCAAGTATGGCAAAAAGGTTGCAGTACTGGACTACGTCTCCCCATCAACACAAGGTAAAGATGAAGAGTACAAGCCTCAATTGATTTGATTCTGATTGGGTGTTCCAGTAACAGCTATCTGATTTTACAGTTCCATAAAATATTCATACACACCCCATGGTTGCTCATTGAAAATTCCGAGGGGGTGATGTCTCAAAAGCCAAAATTTTTAAAGGAAAGCATGGGGCTTAACTGGAATTTTCAGTTACCCACCATACCCGATACCCCTTCCACACCCCTCCCACCTTCCTTGCCTAGCCTCAAAATTTGTTACCAATACGATTAATATTAGTAACTGGACCTCACATTGTACAATTCAGAGTAATTGAGTTGAGAAGTTTAGAGCAGTTTTCAATTGAGTGTCGTAAAACCAAAACCAAAGTAATTACTCTGGCCAATCACAAAGGACACAGACAATCCAGTGAACCAATCAAAACTCGAAGCAAATACATGTAGCCGGCACGAAGCGCGGGAAAACGTGCGCGAGCGAATCACGATTGGTTTTGGTTTTAGTTCTGATTGGCTGAGAAAGGGGCGTGAAATTTTTAAGCCAATCACCAAGCGTAGTAATGCAAAACCAAAGCAAACGCAATTAACTTTCGACACTCAAGTGAAAACTGCTCTAACAGCCAATTTCAAATAACCCACCCAATTACATGCTGAATAACTATAATTGCTAATTTTTTAGGTACTATATGGGGCCTTGGTGGAACCTGTGTTAATGTGGGATGTATTCCAAAGAAGCTGATGCATCAGGCTGCATTACTTGGAGAGTCATTCAAGGTACAACAGGAACAATAATTATTATGATTTTCATAAGAAATCTTTGGGTACTAGTACTAGTTGAATTAGACACCAAATACAGCATACAGTCAACTCTCGTTAAAGCGGACACGCTCGGGGCGTCGTTTAGTGTCTGTAATAGCGAGAGTCCGTAATAACGGGAGTCATTTCCAGTCAAACCTTATTCGCCAGGGATCTGGATTTTGTCCGTAATAGCGAGCGTCCGCAATAGCGGGGTGTCCGCAAGGCAAGAGTTGACTGTAATAATTAAGAAAACTCTTTTTACTTACTTTTAACAGGAAGTGATATTTCATCAATGACAGCACATATAGTCACACAGTATCACTGGTGTCAAGGGCTCTCAATTCTCACTTGCCAGTCAATGTCTTCATCATAGTGTAACTTATTGATCAAATTCATTCAGTCTTTATTAATATTCTCTCTTTAAATTTTATTTAGGATGCAAAACATTTTGGATGGAATGTTCCTGAAAATATAAGCATCTCATGGTATGAGCCCATACAACTACAGGCATTTAATTATTGAAAAATTAATTAAAAGTAGAGGGAGACAGAGGCACCATGGCCTTACCGTTAGTGTACTGGACAAAGTTGTCCGGGTTCGAGCCCTGGTTGGGGTCATCTGCATTGTGTGGGCAAGACACTTTGCTCTCATAGTGCCTCTCCCCACCCGCGAGTTTAATGCTGGGAGTAACCCTGCATCGGACTGGCACCCCATCCAGGGGGGAGAGGGAAGAGTAGAAAATCATCCTAGTCTCTTCATGCTTGGAAACCAGGATAAGCTCCGGCCTGATGGGCCACTAGGCTGATACAAAGACTACCAAAATTAAAGTAGGCTCTTCAGTTAAAATTTTAGCAATTTTAACTTTAAATTATCTTAATGTTGTAGGGAAGCACTTGTGCTGGCTGTTCAGAACCATGTAAGATCGCTAAACTGGGGCCACAGAGTTCAATTACATGACAAGTAAGTAACACTACCCAGAGTGAAACAGTGAACACTGTAGCAGTTAACATCATGTCTTTGTTATTTTCTCTTTTTTTTTGCACTGTGGCTCTCTTTTTCAGAAAGGTTGAGTATCTTAATGCAAAGGGATCATTTTTGGATCCTCACACAATCAAGGCAGTGCTGAAGAATGGTACAGAGGTACAAAAATCTGTTATTATTAAAATTAATTTGTGTACTCCTTCACTCCAAAACTCAACAGCTCTTATTTGAATCATCACACATAATTTTGCATCTAGGGTTTGTACTTTGAGAAAGATTGCATTACTGAAAAGTTTAAGCTTGGTAGCTGCTTTGCTGTGCCAAGGGGCTGACTGTGGTTTTTAGAGGTCTGCCTGGGTCTAACTAAGCAATTTCAACTTTTCAGAAAACTCTGAGAGCAGAGAATTTTGTGATAGCTGTGGGAGGAAGACCAAGATTTCCAGAGGTCAGTTTAATGGCTAGAGAGTTTGATTTCTCCAAACAGTCTTACATAACTTGACGCAGAGCTTGTTAATAAAATTACCAGTCAGGATGCCATCTTCATTTTATCTGATTGTCAGATCCCAGGTGCAGTTGAGTATGGCATAAGCAGTGATGATATATTTTCCTTAAAACAGTCTCCAGGGAAAACGTAAGTCGCATTATCTGTATCAAGAATTAACTTTTACAACAGGCCAAGGAAATACTTATTGTCATAATAATTTCAATAATATCAATTGGTTTTCCTAACTGATTCTTCTTTTCACTTTAATGTTGAAAATCTCATAAAGCATATTTGTGAAATGCAGTTGTTACGTTTCTTATTACTTTTTGTCTTACCATTGCAGGTTAGTTATTGGTGCCTCATGTATCCTTGTGGCTTGATGTGTAATTTCTACCCTGCTACCTTACAAATTCCTCAGTGGTGCTTTACTCACCCAGGGGCTACCAATAATGTTTCATATACTATTTTTGACAGAAAATCTAATCCTTATGCCCTTTCGTGTAACCCCGATTAATAATGGCACCCTTTTCACATACCTACAGTAGGGTTCAGTACTTTATCTTTTTTTTCTCTCTCTTTTTTTTTACTTGAATATAACCCCTTAATCGACCATTCAGTGGGTCTGTTCAAGACATTTTGAAAGGCCCCTTGGAAATCCTAAATAACAGATTTCCCTACCGTTTTGTATACTTCAACTCATGGAATCTGCTTTTATATAACTAAAGCCTGAAGTTGGGCCTTTGTTGAGCTTAAAGTTTTTGCCTTTCGAGTTGGGCCTCCCCGTATAGTCCACAATAGGGAGTACTCTTTTCCCCAGTTTACTCAATGATCGTGTTAGAAAGTGAGTCCCCTCTCTAGTCTGCCCTATACATATCTATATTTTAGTCATCTCCATGTAAAATCAGTTTTCTTAACAGTACTTCATGTAAGATGTTGCTCTGGAGTGCGCTGGTTTTCTGACAGGTTTAGGGTTTGATACGTCACTAATGATGCGATCCATTCCACTCAGAGGATTTGACCAGGTAAGGCTGGCATAAGTTCATTATTTCATCAAATCAACAGAAGAGTTCTATACCCCAATTCAATTTTAACTTAATGTCTATTTCGAAACTGGCAATTTTTTTATACTGCAAAACAGGTCTCATTTTGCGCAAGCTCATGCATGACCTTTGGTAAGGGGTCAGGGGAGAGTGCCATGAATGCGCGGAGGACGCGAGGGCTCACAAAAAACTTACACTTTGTTCCCGCCACAATTTTTGCGTCATTCGATCGCTTCCCTCTTCGAGGCCAAAGTCGCTTTTGAGAACATTTTTTTGAGAGAGAACTCTGAAGAACTCTATGGATTGGGTGTTGTGAGGGCTATTCTCCGATACAGAGTTCACACTGAAAAAACGGATCACTTGAATTTTACTCTTCATAAATAAAACTTACAGTTCATTTTAACCTTTTAGACCGTTGACGAATTTTTCGTCCATTTTCCGTCTTCAAAATTTCTTATCCCAAGTTAACTTCTTATTCATCAGCAAATGGCACAACTCACAACCGATTACATGGAGAATCATGGAACGAGATTTCTGAAGCAATGTGTTCCAGTCAGAATAGACAAAGCAGACAACGGACTACTTCATGTAACATGGAAAGAATCTGTGACGGGAGAATCTCACCAAGAAACATTTGAAACTGTTTTGTTTGCGGTAGGTAAGTGTGTCGGTAGAAAGAGCTTCCTTTATAACCTGGTTGACAACCAACCCTGATGAACTTAATCGAATTTAAACTTGATAGAATTTTTGTTAAAGTCAAGGAGAATTTTCGTCGCAGAATTTTCGTCGCAAGCTTTCATCTCGTTTGATCGCGCTGAAAGCTCTTGTCTAAATTTTCATTCCTAATTCTGGATAGCGTTGGCTACTTCGCTTAGTTAAGTCTCGAGACTAGTTACTTTTCCCCCTAAATTGAAATTATTAAAGAAAGATTCTTTCAAACGGTCGGTTACTCTACTCAAACCAACTGCCTACTTGCACCCCTGTTCTTGTGTGATAGCACTAAGCAGTTTAAACTAAATTTCTTAGCTATAGGCAGAGTTGAGGTCAACCTGCCAAGCCAACAGGCGGAAATCAGTTCAAGCCTTTGTGATTCATTTCCATCCTAATCATTTTAAGCTATCCTTGCTTCTTAATGAGTCCTGTCAATTTTTCATGGACTTTTCTCCAAAATCGAACTGTTATTGTTTGGATTCCCGTGACGTAGCTATATTAACACTATGATACTTCTCAAACAAGTGACTAACAAGGAGCATTAAAACTTTAGGTAGAGACCCTGAGACATCTCAGTTGAATCTTGACAAAGCAGGAGTACAAGTACATCCACAAACCAAGAAGATACTGGGACATGACAGCGAACAAACTTCAGCTCCGCACATCTATGCCATTGGCGACGTTCTTCAGGTAAAAGCTATTATACATATCTACACCCAGTATAATTTCCAAGCGATAATTTTCTAATTCAAGAAACTGATACTAAAGCCGGGCCTGGCCAAACGGAGACGCAAGTGGACGCAAGTTTTCAACTTAAGTCCACTTGCGTCTCTGTTGCCAGGACTTGAGTGCATTTGCATTGACCTGCGATGACTTGCGTTCACTTTGGTCGAGATCCAGTTTTTATGCAGGTTAACGCAAGTTTTTCACCGTTGGGCCAGCCAACGCAAGTCAACGCAAGTCTTGCTGTTTACTTCAAGTACTGAATTGCAGCGCGCGCAGTAGCATTGAAATGGCTTTTTTGACAACTTGCGAGTAAACTTGCGAGTCCGTCTGGCCAGCCAATGCAGGTCGATACTCAAGTTCAACTTGCGATTACTTGTGTCCACTAGCGTTACCGTTTGGCCGGAGCTTAACGGTGTATGCTACGTCATTGGCATGGGACACTTGGCCCAGGCAAACGCGACGTTTACTTTTTAATCCCAATGTGGTATGTCACTTATAGTTTTTTTGCTGACAGGATCGTCCTGAACTGACACCTGTAGCCATCAGGGCGGGTAAACTTCTCGCTGATAGGCTGTTTGGGGGATCTGACGTCATGATGGACTATGACAAGGTATGCCACAGACTTACCATTCTCCATATTACAGGTTTCAACACAGGCGCACTATTCCCTGTGTACTGTAGAGTCTAAATGTATAACTAATAATTGTAATAACTTAACTTAAACTGCAGGTAGCCACAACAGTATTCACTCCTTTAGAGTTTGGAACAGTTGGAATGTCAGAAGAGAAAGCCATCGAGTCTTATGGAGAAGACAACATTGAGGTCGGTTTATTTGCTTTTTCTCTTAACAGTTAAAAGGAAAAAGAAACGGATCGTTTTTGTTTGCTTTGTGAGACAATAGCCTGCGAGAACATCCGGTTACTCTGCACCCTGACACTATTCTTACTTTTGTCATCACGCAACGCTTTTCCAACGAAACCCATTCTTTAATTTGACTCGTCACGCGGTATTTTTCAGCTGCGTTACCGGGTGACCTGGCCCCGTAAAGATTGCTGGATTTGTTTTTTTCAATTTGCTCTTGTTGGTTTTATTTTTTCAATTTGCCTGGGGGAACAGATTCTATCTTTACATAATCAACTCTTCCCCTGCACAAGAGGCAGCTTCAGACTACAACAGCAAAAAATTCAATACTGATGACGTCGCTCTACAAAGATTCGTGTAGTGTGTCTGATTGGTTGTTGCTCGATTATGAATTTTCACGTGCAAATATAATAATAATATCAACCAATCAGAACGCTTCACAGGTCTCTGTAGAGCCACGTCATCACTACATGGAAATGTTCGGGTCCAATCGCAGACTTCTCGTGAGCCGAGGAGAATTGAGCGCACATAGAAACGTGTAGGCATAGGCTGTCTGGCGAAGAGTTGACGCTTTAAAAGTTCTACATCTGTTCTATTTGTTTCTTTAGGTTTACCACGCCTTTTACAAACCGCTTGAATTTACCGTGGCGGAGAGACAAGCGGAGCAGTGCTACATGAAGGTAAGATGCTTAGTGTTCTAACGTGAAATGCGTAAAACATGAATATAACTTAAGCTGTTTTTCCCGTGTTTACAGGCCGTTTGCTTGCGGGAAGGCGAACAGCAGGTCTTAGGTCTCCATTTTCTAGGTCCATATGCCGGTGAAGTTATCCAGGGCTTCTCTGCCGCCATGAGGTAAATACAACTTTTAACAATTTAGCTCTTTCTTTTCGAAAAACCGAAGAAGGTAACTTGCTTTATTTTGTTTCTCTAAAAGTTTGAACTGTAAGAGTTAACCTTATCAAATAGCATTTGGATTCTTTGTTTCTAAGGTGTGGTCTGACTTACAAGAGCCTCTCCTCAACTGTTGGTATTCACCCGACATGCGCAGAAGAGGTCGTCAAAATGCATATCACCAAGAGGTCTGGTGACGACCCAACAGTGACGGGATGCTGAGGATAAATCTGCTCTCACTAAAACGTGCGCCCCGGAAAAAGGCCCTAACTAATTTTATCTAGCACGCCACTATTTCTATTTTTAGAACGCACAGAATCCATCGCTGTAATGTAACAATTAGTCATTTTTTGCGCCACGTTTATTTATTTTACAAGTAAATGTGGGGGATTTTATCGCCACATGGATCCATTTGACGCAACATCATCTCTTTTCAATAATCGATCGGGAAACCAGCATACCGTATTTATTCGGTTAAGCGCTCTGGGCGCTTATTAAATTTTTGGACCTTGAGAGTGGGCGCTTATTCGAGGCGGACGCTTATTCGAGGCTGGGCGCTTATTAAATTTTCACCATTTTTAGCAAGAAGTACGTTTATTTTGCAAGAAAACAATATGTAATAACAAAACATGAAGATGTACCAAAGCTGAATTTGAACTGTTCATTAAGAAAACTCGGTCTTCTGGGTAGTCCTTTAGTAGTACTTAGCCAATTTCTATCTTAATCAGTCAATAATAGTCAATACTCATCTAGTGCCCTCTTTTTAGGGGGGTGTGAGTGGGCGCTTATTCGAGGCTGGGCGCTTATTAACTTTTCCTACCTACAGGGTGGCGCTTACTCGAGGTGGGCGCTTATTCAAGGTTGGGCGCTAAATCGAATAAATACGGTATATCTTTGTATATCCTCGTAAGCGTACCGAAGATCTGCCGAGTATTGTTATCCAATAAGAGGATAGTACAACCAGCCGCAAACATTCCGGAAGTTGTCACGTCATGTTGCTTGGTAACGTTTATTTAACCGCGGGCTTAGTAAAATAACAACCTCTTACCCAAGGCGCTTTGTATTTGAGAAAAAAGCGCTCTTTGGGAAAAAAGTGCTTCTTCCAGGATTATTACGTGAAAATTATTTACGTGAAAGATGAAGTTTTACCGGGGCGCACAGTGAGAGCATTAACAATATTTATCCATGCGTAGCTTGTCTTTATGACGAAAGGTTTTGAAATTGTGTATCACAAGAGAACCTTTCTGAAAACTGCGACAAGTATAAATTTTAATAAAGTAGGATTCTGTCTGCTTGATGTTTTTTGTGTAGACAAGATCCGTGTGACTTTTTTTGTAACAAAAATAAAGTTAAAATTGAAAACCTTTATAGTGTATACTGTTTTGGTGTCACAGTTTTTTTTATTCGTGAGGGAAAGTGGGGGGGGGGGGGGTGGGTGGCGGTGTTCTTTTTATGAAAATGAATTTTTGCGGTTGATATTTTGGAAACAAATTTTCGAGATGGGAATGTTTTGGAAAATTTATGGCACGGTTTCATTTTAACTTCGGACAATTTTCTCCAGCGATGCGCATGCAGTGACAAGGCATTGCATTACGTTTAGTTTACATTATATTAAGTTGGTTTACAACTCCCTTAGTCTGAAATACACGTGTTTTATTCCTTTGCGCGTACTGTCCATGTTTGGAAATGTTGCATTACAGGAAAGAGAAACATCGGTTTTAAACTGCGGAACAATCGACATTTTTGCTATTGAGAGCATTTGACGTCTTAAATTCGCACGCGGCTCCATTTTCCTCCTATTTCCTTTTTTGGCAAAACTTGTGTTCGCAGGCTAATGCATCTCCGGCTAGCTTCACCTAAACAGACAGCACTGCGCACCAGGGTGTGGCGATGAGTTTTTAAAGATATTTTTGCAGCATCGAGGGACAAGTGAAAAAAAAAGTAAGATTTGTAATTGGGTTCTGACCGCCATTTTCGATTTAAACAGCTGAGTGACGAGCAAATAGCTCTTACAGTGACTTTCTTTGTAGTTATAAATTTGTGAGTCCGACTTTCCGCGCCAGCAATTTTCTATCCGGCAAGATGTGGTTTAATAAATAAATTGAAATATAAGTCTGCAAAATTGTCTCTGGGTCTCCAAAATTGACTGTTGCTAGATTTCAACCTCGTTTAACCTCGTTCCCGGCACGCCTATAAACTGGTCCTGAAGTGCAAACAATTTCTGCTCGGCTCTGTGTTAGAAGACTTAGTAAGCGTTCCATCTAAGCATTCTATAGGCTAGATTTTGTTTGCCATAAACATTTCCCGCACATTGTGCGCTGACAGACAGCTGCGAGAACGGGGTGAAAAAACCTGACTGCAACCTTCGCATTAAGACTATTTTAGAATTTTTACGCCAGCGGGGTTTGCCTTTCTTTCAAAACGACGTCTGAACGTGACCCGAAGGTTATCTGCGGAAACTGTGTGCTAACTAGCTATTGACGAATTTTAACGGAAGAGAGTATCTTTGTAACTTTGCTGATAAACGGTATATCAACCCTGCTGAGACCTCCGCTTCAGTCTGCTTACAAAAGCCTTCCATTTATGGATATACTGGCGCAGTTTAGGTGACTTTTGTCGGGCGAGAGGCAGGCTGTATAATTTGTAATTTAGTATGTATTTACATAGTTCGAAAGGTAAACTGAATATATATACACATAGAGATAGAGAAGCAGATCAGGGGAATTAGTGACCTATTTTTCAGCACCCCTAATAGTTCCCTCTTCTCCCCCCACAATTCACCCCCACCACCTTTTCGGCACCAATCCCTGTTGTTGCGTGACCGCTGAAACGAGCTTCAGCGCGGCCAGGTGGCATAGCGCCAATCGGAAATGTTTTTGTCAGACCTCTGACTCGCTCTGTCTGCGAAGCGAATCGAAGGCATGATTATTTACTCCACTTACCGGAAGCTCGTAGAGCTATCAAACGACGTGAAGACGATTTTTATGTGACGCATTGCGGTCACAATTAATTAAGGACCGAATCGAAGAGTTTCAAGAACGATGAAATAGAACTCAAGCATCGACAGTGCAAGCTTCACGCGCGCTCACCAGACGGGAAAAGTTATTGATTAGAAGAAGATGCAAATGGCGTTTACTGGGCGTTATTTTGTGCTCGTTGTTTTGCTCCAGGCGTGGATCATTCCTAAACTTGTTTTTAGCCAGCAGAAATGTCTTGGTGGATTCGATATTTACTTCATTCTAGACAAGTAAGTTTGTGGCGAATAAGCTAAAAACTTTTCTTTTAATTCATGCAGATAGTAGATTGGCGCTACCATTTATAGAAATTAGCTTGCTTTTAGAAGTTTTTATTTTTTCTTTAGTGTTATGTTTATTCGTAACACTGTTCCTGGCCCAGGCCTAGGGTATAGTTAAACTGTTACACGGTGGGAACATATTTTTTCAATATTGTAGCAGAACTAACTATATGTTAAGGCCGTTAAGTCAGGCCAGACTCAACTTTCACTGGT